>NW_021477709.1:111835-204228 GCF_001605985.2 Dendrobium catenatum | reverse complement strand
GGGTGCAAAAGGAGAGTCACTATTGGTATTAGTGCAATACTCAGAGGGTGCCTCTGGGAGTGGATGTAGGTCTGGTTTTAGACCAAACCACTATAAATCTAGTGTCATTTACTTTACTGTTTTTACGTTTCCGCATTTTAATTCTTAGTCTTAAAAGCTCTATGGTTGAAAAACTTTTTCTACAAAATTTAAAAGAAACAATTTTTATTTCGGTTCAACATAATTTTAAAAGAGGGCTTAAAATTTTTAAACTACCAATTCACCCCCCCTCTTGGTAGCCTTTGGGACATTAACTTAGGCTTAACAACCTAATTACTAGACTCAACAACAAAAACCAAGAGATCTTCCAGGACGATATCCGGGACGATCAAACTTCATCTCTATTCATCGTATGGTACGATCTGGTTCGTATAGTACAATGTTCAAAATTTAATTAGGTCTGGCTTTTATATACTAATTACGGGTTAATTTAAGTAAGTATTTAAAATAGATCGTACAGTACAAAAAATGTTCGTACAGTACGAATGTTGAAAAATCACTTACTTAAACTAAAGTACGGCTAAGGTTTTGGATCTGAACATATCGTACAGTACGAAGATATTCATACAGTACGATCTATTCACAGAATCGTCCAAATAGCTAGAATCGTACGGTACGAATTGAAATCGTACAGTACGATCTCCAGAGAAGAAATTCTAATACATTTTGCATTTAAAAAACAAACTCTCCCCCTGTGTGTGTGCATGGTTGCTTTTACTCTTATACATTTTGTGTCCAGACTCAAGAAAATAAAAATACAATAAATAAAAAAATATAATATCTGACTCATACTACTAATCTACCCGTTCTTGAGTCTTCCTTTCGTCCTGAGTCACTTGTGATCTTCCTGAAATGTTAGTACTCAAGGACAATAGCAAATAAAATAATATTCAAAGAAAAGTTGTTCCAAAACACTCATTATTTGGCATCATCAAAATCTCAAACTCGGGGTCTTGGGTTGCAACATTATTCTTATGAAATAAAATTTTGACACACATGAATCTTGAGAAATCATCTATTATCACAAATCTGTATATCTTCTCTCCTAGACTTATAGTGCTAACCAGTCTAAAAAGATCGATATGAATAATCAACAATGGTTTGCTATTCTTTAGATCATTATTGGAATGAAATGAGGGCTTCACCTATTTTCCTAGTTGACATGCATCACAAAGGTGACCCTTAGTAAAGTCTTTTTTTGATATACCTCTAACCAAATCCTTTTGGGTAAATTTCTTAAGGTTTTTCATGTTAGTATGACAAAGTCTCCTATGCCATAACCATGACTTATCATAAATTATTTTTAAATAAAAAGCATTAGGAGTTTTAATACTGTTAAAATATGGCATATAAATATTGTTTACCCTGATTCCAAACAATATATCATTTTCATTTAGGCTTAATATACAGCTAGTGGGAAACAATTTAACATTATACCCTTTATCACATAGCTGGCTAATACTTCACTAATTTCATACCTAAAATCTTTGAATTCTTTTTCAAATTTAGCATATGACAACTTTAATAATTCATTTTTCTTATTCAAATCATCAAATTCATCTAATATGTTTATGTGGTTATTGTCTAACTATGCATGATTTTTCCTAAGGAAGTCACGCTCTTTTTGTAACTCTTGCAATTTTAGGTTTAGCCTTGCTTGCATTTTCTTAAGTTTTCTATATGCATCAAATAATCTTTCAAAAACTTCTAGCAATCTTCATAGGTTAAGTCACATACCTCTTCTTGATCTGACTGATGAAGATTATCATCCATTAAACACAGGTTAGTGACATCCTCTTCCTTTTCTATTTTTGACAAATCCGAAGCTAAGTTTTCCCAAAAAGCACTCTTAAATCTTTTCTTACCTTTCTTCACATTTTCTTTATCCTCTACCTTCTCCTTGCTAGGAGTGGCTTTTAGATTTGGGCATTCTAATTTTATATGTCTATGTTTTCTAAATTCATAGCAAATCACATCATTAGAAATCTTAACATTTTTGTGGAACTTACCTTTGTTCAACTAATGGCACCTCTTATGTTTCCTTTTAAGAAAACTATTGAATTGTCATGTCATCAGGGCAACGTCATCCTCATCCTTAGGTTGAGATTGACCACTTTCTGAATCATACTTTTTCAGTGCTATGTTATTCTCCTTTCTCTGTTCTCCCACATTAATCTTCCTTTGACTCACTCCTTGCTCATAAGCAATTAGTGATCCAAGAAGAATATCAATAGAGTAAACATTTAAATCCTTAGACTACATAATTGTAATTATTTTAGCAACATAAGCAGTGGGCAAACAACAAAGAATTTTATTGAACTTTTCAGCATTCATTAGTTCCCTACCTAATGCATGCAAAGAAGTGACTATTTGCGTAAATTTTAATATACATTTTAGAAATGGATTCATTGGGTTTCATGCAAAATAATTTATAATCATGTAACAAAATATTAAATCTAGATTGATTTATTTTATTAGTACCTTCATAAGTAATACAAAGCCTATCCCAAATGTCCTTTCCACTTTTGCAAGTGAAAACTCGTATGTAATCTTCTGACTTAGGAGCATAAAACAAACTATTTAAATTTTTGCATTTAGTTGTACTATGTCACGTTCTTTTACAGTCCAGTCAACAAATGGTGTTTCAACTCTAATGCAATATATTAGTCTAGTTGGCCAATTATACCCTTCTTGAACTAAAATCCACATGTGATAATCAAGTGGTTGTGGAAATGTAGACATGTATATTTTCTGAAAATCGAAAGGGATATTGTCAAATAATGGAGGTTTAGTGATCAAATATCCTTCAGGTGTGTTTTAGTTTCCAAAAGTATCCATTCTCATTTTTTAAAAATTAGTCTAAATTTATAGTCTTGAAACAAAGTTATACCACTTGTTGATTCTATATAGGTTATTAAACCTAAGCTATTGTCCTAAGGCTAACCAAAAGAGAGGATGAATTAGAAATTTTTTTAAAAAAATTCTCTTGGATTTTTGTTAGAAAACTATTTTAATTAATTTCCAAAAATGATTATCTTTTTGAAAAAGCTTTTTAACCACTATAACAAAATTATAAAAAATAAATGCTAAAAATAAAAGACATAAGATTTATAGTGGTTTGATCAAACACGACCTACATCCACTTCTTGAAGACTCCCTCTTCTTCTTCTTTTTTTGATGCAATTGCATTAAACTAGAAAACAAAGAAACTTACAAAGTTATATCTTTCGTGAACAAGTAAACGAAACTTGCAGGAAGATTGGATTCAATGAAAGAATCCCAAAAGAAATCTCCTAACAAAGCATGCTTGGCACAAAAATCTACCGATCTATTACGTTCTCTACGTGCAAAAAGAAAAACCACTTTATTGAAAACATGTAAGAAAGAAAGGTCCAGTTTGGTACCTTTGCTGGTCTTCAAGGTGATTGAGTCTTGAATCATCTTCATGATATTTAGATTGTCTCCTTCAATGATTATTCCATTGTATTCACAAAACCAATTTTGAATGTAGTTTCCAAAAGACATGATAGCTTTGAATTCCAAGTGAGCAAAATTCCAATGAGTTAGCTTTCTACCATAAGCACATAGCAATCTCCCTTTGTAGTCCCTAAGAATTCCAGCAATACCTTCCATGTTGTTAACTGATAGAGTAGCATCAACATTCAACTTAATCCAACCGTGAGGAGGGGGACACCAAGATTTGGACAGCAAATTCTAGTTGGTGTGCCAGTTCTTTTCAATTGTATTAGAATGGAGATGAGATGAATGAGAAATAATTTCAGCAACCGCACATGCTACAGGAATTTCAGCATTGCCATGCTTTGTCAAATTCCTAGATTTCCAGCTATAGAAAACTGCCACAGCATAAATCTTCAGAAGACCTTTTCCAGAATTCTTCCAAAAGCCTTAATGCATTCCTCCAGGTTTTGAAATTTAAGAACATTGAACCCACTTTTCCTCAATTCCTGTAATAAAGCCTTCAGCCTTTTGCACTTTACAATAATGTGCTATGCATTTTCATTCTCATGACAGTCTCTTGGACATTCTTTAGAATCAGATAATTTCCTATGATAAAGCCACTCCATTGTAGGTAAATCTCCGTTCAATGTTCTCCACCAGAACAAGTATACCTTATGATCCACTTTCAACTTCTTCAACCAAATGTGCTTGGTAAACTTACTTTCCTTCTGAAACCAGATAGCCTCATTGCTTAACGCTGAAATTGTTTTCCCTGTATTGGATTGAATAAGTTATAATTTATCTTCATCATTCTTTGATCCCTTCTCCGTTTGCCGTATTAGCTTTACCATATCCTCTGAAAACAATTCAGTTAATTTTCCTGAATTCCAGCTCCCATCTTCATTCATAAGAAAAGAAACTTTCTTATTCTCAGTATCCATCGTATTACATAATGCAGGCCATTTGTTAATGCTTCTATCAAGTATCCAAATATCATAGTTTATGTTGATACTTTGACCATTGTTAATCTGCCATCTATCAATTGGTTTTAGATGTTCAATTCCATCTTTAATTAATTTCCATGCTGTAGAAGCACCTCTCTTCACTTTATCTTCCCATCTTATTGCTTCAAATTTTTTGAATAGGAATTTGTGGAGGAGAGATTCCTTATTCTGCAGGAACATCCAAGCCATTCTCGACCTTAGCGGTCCGTGACTTACCGCAGCTCCATGAATGCCAAACCCCCCTAAGTTTGTAGGTAGGCAAAGAGTTTCCCAAGCAATATAGTGAACCCCTTGCTTCCCATTTTCTTTGTGCCACAAGAAGCACCTACAAATTTTGTCAATTTTTAATAAAATACTCTTAGGAATAAGGGAGTGTGTCACCTGATAGTTAATCATACTAAATTTTTTTTAACTAGAAGAATTCTTCCAGCTAGAGATAGCCATCTAGCTCCCCATGAATTTAGCTTATTCATTGCTTTTTCCATGAAGCTATTATAATCTTCAACTTTCAATCTTCTGAGAACCATTTTAATACCCAAGTAGTGTAACTCTTTGACTTCCTTAAATTCCAAAATTTTGTTTATTTTTCTTCTTCTGTTCTTGGACACAATGTTACCAAAGATAACCATGGACTTTTATGAATTAACCGCCTGTCCTGTCCATCTGCAGTAAGTTTTGAAAAATTTCTTCAAGATTCTTGCATTCCTACTGAAAGCTTTAGCCATTACCAGAACGTCATCATCATATAGTAAGTGGGTAATCTTCTCAGTATTTGGAGCCAATTTCATTCCCAACTATTCTTTATACCCACTAATAGCTTTAGAGAGGAGATCTGAACATAAAATGAAAAGGCTAGGTGATAACGGACACCCCTGCCTAAAACCACATTGAGCATTAATACATTATGTTCTTTTATCATTAATAACAATGTAGAATTTCGGGTTTGAAATACATTGAAGGATAATAATTATTAATTTGTCCGGAAATCCAGTCAATTTTAAAACTTTTTCAAGAGTTTCCCAGCACATACAGTCGTATGTGTGTTCCATATCGATTTTAAGAATAAAAAAACCTGGTTTAGTAACTGAAGATCTTATCTTACTAACCATCTCTTGCGCAATAATGCAGTTATCTGAAATGCTTCTCCCTTGTACAAAAGCTCCCTGGAATTCAGATATTACATTCGGTAGGCAGTTTTTAAATCTATTCAAGATCATACCATCAACCATCTTGTAGATTGTTTGACAAAGGCATATAGGTCTGTATTTAGAACATTCTCTAGCATTTTGAATTTTTGGGATTAACACAATAACCGTTTCCTTCCATTGTTCAGGCATCTCCCCTGTTATGAAGAAACAGTTCACGGCATTCCAAGTCTCATGCTCTATAATGCTCCAATAGTTTTTGAAAAAGTAGTCATTATCCCCATCAGCACCAGGAGATTTATTATTCCCCATATTATTATGGGTGAACTTCAATTCTTCCAAAGTGAATTCAGTGTCTAAAATATTCTTCAAATTTTCCTGAATACACTCAGAGTTTTTAAAAATCGTCCAGTTATTCAATTCACAATGCCGTTTGCGCCATTTCTGTTTGAAAAAGTTTTCCATGATACCATGGATATCTTCCTGATTAGAGACCAGTGAACCATCCTCCTTAGCTATTTGAAGGATCCGATTGCTTTTCTTCTTGGCTGATGCATAAGTATGTTAATTGCTTGTGTTCTTTTCACCTTCCTCCATCCATTGACATTTAGATCTTTGTTTCCACCAGGTTGCGATTCTAGCCAGATTGGTATTGAATTCTGCTACCATGCTTCTCAGTAACAAAAGATCACCCTGATTCAATCCTCCTTCCGCTGCTTCTTTGTTCTGGAATTCCAAAATTTCCTGTTTTAGCACCTGATTTCTCTCATTTAATTCCTTCAATTTATTCTTACTCCAGTAAAAGAGATTCTTGAGCGATCTTTTAATTTTCCTTTGAAGAATATCATTTGCAGTACCATAATCATTCTTACTCCAAGCCTTTTTGATAATTCCTTTGGCGGCATCATATGAGCACAACAGATTTTCAAATCTGAAATCTTTTTTAAAATTCTTTGTTTTTTTCTTCTAGCTGTATTAGAACAGGACAGTGGTCCGAGGATACCCTTTGAAGATGCTTGATCACAGCATTAGGAAATTCCATGATAGCTTTGGAATTAAACCACATCCTGTCCATTCTTTCCCATAATCTAGCCAGTCCATCTTTATTGTTGCACCATGTATAATTGGGTCCAATGAAACCGACATCATGGTAGTCATTGTTGATCATAAACTCCTTCATTTCTTGTGGGCCTTTGGAGAAAACAAAACTTTTTCCCCCAAATTTCTCATTACTACTAATAAGGCAATTGAAATCTCCTCCAACTAAACAAGGCATTTCACAGTTTACATAATTCTCTATCATTTCCCAGAGCTTTCTTCTTTCATATAAGCTTTTATTACCATAGACAATGCAAACATTAACAGTTTTGCATCTAGGTGTGTCAGTTCACCTATAATGCATTGATTGGAAGTCACAGTAACTTTAAAAGAGGCCTTTGGAGAAAACAAAACTTTTTCCCCCCAATTTCTCGTTACTACTAATAAGGCAATTGAAATCTCCTCCAACTAAATAAGGCATTTCACAGTTTACATAATTCTTTATCATTTCCCAGAGCTTTCTTCTTTCATACAAGCTTTTATTACCATAGACAATGCAAACATTAATAGTTTTGCATCTAGGTGTTATCAGTTCATCTATAATGCATTGATTGGAAGTCACAGTAACTTTAAAAGAGGCCGTTCTATGTTTCCATAGAATAAGTATGCCTCCAGATTTTCCAGTCGCAGCAACATGGTGGAAATCTCATTCACTCCCCACCATCCTTTTAACATCAATACAGCTCAAATTCTCCATTTGTGTTTCTAGTAAGCCAATGAAAAAAATACCATTTTCATTAATCATGTTTCTGAGGTAGTAGGAGTCCGCCTTCTTCTTTCCTCCCCTACAATTCCATCCTAAAATTGAAGACATTAAACAAATTTTGGGTTTAAGGCCCCAACCTTTACTTCTCCTCCTTCGCCTCTTCTCGTTCTATTCTTCCCTCTGATCGGACCAAGCAGTTTCATCTCCTTAGCCAGTTTGGTTTTACCACTAGTCATCTTCATGGTCACCTGATTAATTTCCCCTTGATTCTCCTAGAATTTATTTCCCAAAACTTCTGAAATGTTTTCAGAAAGAGTTGTTTCCTTTTCTAACAACAGTTTAGCATTTCCTCTTCTTCAATTTCTCCCAAAATTTCAAAAGGATTATTAGATTTCTTCACCTCCAGGACTGCCCTGTTTGTTGTAGTCCCTGAAAATTCCTGAGCATTGTTTTCCATACCCAAGTTCTCTTTATTTTCTCAATCTAATTTTCCTTTATCACCTACCTCCACAGATTCCTCAATGATTTCACCTTCTTCAACAAAATGTAAATCCTGAGATTGAACTGGAATGATCAATTCATTCTGGAGATTGTCTTTTATTTCTTCCACATTTGTTTTCTTTGATTTGATGTTCCAAGTCTTACCTCTCTGTGTCTTTTTCTCCACTACTTCCCTTTCTCCAGTTTTGTTGAAAACTATTTTGAAATTCCTTCTCTTATTATTCACCAACACCCAATGGTTGTAGTTATCTCTTCTTTCCTCTAGTTTTATCATATTTGATTCCTGCAACTTATCTTTAACAGATACCAATTTATCAACAGCACTTTCTTTCAAACATTCCTCCCTCATATGGCCGATTTTTCCACAGTCAAAGCAGAAATTCGAGACTATTTCAAACTCAAATTTCTGAAAAAATATCCCTCCCAGGCTTTCAACCCAAACTCCAGCCAGTAATTTCTGATCCAGCTTGATTCGGACGCAGATTCTAGCAAACTCCCTTCTACCCCAACTGAACATATTACCATCTAACATTAGTGGTTTCCCAACTGCAGCTGCTATCCTTGCTATGTTTTTTTCATTCCAGCATTGAAGTGGCAACTACGGCATTCACATCCAAATCAGAGAGGTAAGACCTTCCATAGATAACGGGGAGAACTCCAGTGTCCATTTCTCCATTCCAATTATATTCTCCTTCACAAACCATGGTCCTCCCATAAGAACTCCTTCCAAGGCTTCAACAGTTTTGAAAGAGCACAGGAACCACCCTTTCCCAAGAGTTGTGAAATGGAAATTATCAAAGCGAGCCCACTTTCTAAGTTCCCATGAAACTTCTTGTGGCTTGATGTCTTTCCCAAAAACTTTGCAAACAAGCGATTTTTCCAGTAGGTTTGCATTCTTAATTTCATCCTCTTTGATTAATTGAATCGCCTCACCATCTTCTGTAAAAATGGCTTCTTCTTTTTGGAAGTTTAGATTAATGTATGGTTTCCTGTTCCATATGTTGCCACTTATCAACTTTCCAATTTCTTTTCAGTCAAAAGATCAGCCATCTTGTTAACATCAGTTTCTTTGTTCTGTTCTGCAATCCCCTCTGCTTGTATAGCATGCTTGCAGCAATTCGGGCTTTCAAGATTTTTATCTGATACATGAAGATTGTCAACAATCATACTGCTATGCTGGTTAGCAATATTTTTACCATAACCTTGAACAAAAATGTTCATCCCTGAGGAAGACATTCCCCGATCAAAGCCTACCTCATTAACATCAATTTTTCTCAATTTCTCCGGAGTCTTTGAATTCGAAATCACCTCAATCAATTTGCCTTTCCCCTCCACATAAAGAACATCTTGAGATACATTTCCTTCCTCATCATTAATGACCAAGAAACCTTTCGCACATCTTCTACGCGCCTCCTCCAAACTCAAAGCAATTCTTGATCGACCTGCACTCAATTTCTTAATATCCAAATCCTCCATGGAAATCGCACAAACCTTATTAAGGTTAAAGTTATCCGCCAAAGAACGACGAACATCCGCCTCCATGCGATTCCGGTGAACAGATCACCGGCAGCAGAACCTGCGAACACCATAATTCAAAACTTTCTCTCTCTACTTCTTGCAGCTTCCCTCACTACTAGCATTGGATTAAGACTCCCTCTTCAAGTATTTCACTTTTACTAAAGTGTCTCTCCTTTTTCCCCCACAACAAGGCACAGAAGCCTTTATAATTGCTCTCTTTCATCAATCCTTAGTGCGATAGAGAACTATCATCCTTTCACACTCTCTAAGTATTGCCAGAGAGCCGTCGTCTATTCACACCATCCATGTGTCGGTAGAGAACCGTCATCCTTTCACACCCACCAAGTGTCGACAGAGTACCATTGTCTATTCAGACTCTCCAAGTGTCGATGGAGTACCATCATCTTGCTTCAAATATCTTCCCTCGAGCAACTGGAAAGAACAAAACAAGAGTTGCAAACAAAAACACAAAGAGATTCTTACCTTTGAGTAACCTTGTAATCCATTCACACTTCTCTCACAAGAAATATCTCCCAAATGCACTCTTTAACTTCCTCTTGAAAAATTATGAAGAAGGACATTTTTATGTTAATTTTAAAGGACCTTTTATATGAAAGACATAAAAAATCATCCAGAAAATTGAAATTTTTTATTTTGAGTGTGTATGATTGTACAGTACGATCGTATGTTCATACGTACAAATAGTTCAAAAATTCTTGTGTTTGAACCTATTATGAATCTATATGATATATCTTTGTGCATCATGATTGTCTAGTACGAACCAAGTTCGTACTATATGAACGGTTAGAAAAATTTTTATTTTCATCGGGATGAAAAAGGGACCCGTCCAATTTATACTCTGGATGGTGTACGTACAAAGATGACATCATACAGTATAATTCATTCAGAAAAATTTCAAGTTCATCTTGACCAAAAGGGACCCGTCCAATTCATACTCAGGATGGCGTACATATGATGATGACATCGTATGGTATGATCAATTTAGAAAAACTTTGAATTTGTTAAGATGAAAAGGGACCTCATAATTTTATATTCTAGATGACATACGTATGAAGGAACCTTCATACAGTATGATCCATACTTAGAAAAATTTTCTACCTTAAGTTTATTTGTCTACTAGAAGTTGAAAATAAATGAACATATCTTCCCATACAAAATAAGTTCATACAGTATGATTACTTTTTAAAAAAGTAAAATTTTAAACACTCCCCTAGTGTGTGTGTGTGCATAGTTCCTCAATTACAATCACACACTCTCGGACTCAATAAAAAAAAATACATAGTTCATTTACAATAAACCCTAATCTAATTTGATTTAAAGTCTTTAATAATCTAGAGTATGATTTTCCTAAAATGTTAGTACACACAAATAATAAAACAAAACTTTCAAAATATGTTAGGAGAAATATTAATCAAAATATTAATATTTGGGAATCATAAAAAATATACATGTTGTAAGAATATTAGCAATCAAAAAATTAAGTTGTAACTATCTCAAATATCTATAATCACACCTACACCATATCTAGTACGACTTCTACCTGAATACCATAGTTTATATCCTAAACTATCAATCTTCTTAGCCTTCTCTACAACCCATTTAGTTTCTTAAATGCAAAAAAAATATTTATCTTCATATAAATCATAATATCTATTAATTCCATAAATTTACCTATAAGGGAGCCTATATTCCATGTTCCTATCATAATTTTAGTTTCATGGACAAGCTTCTTTTCCCACATCTATCCTTAATTTCAGAAACCTTACTTTTTTAATATTACACCTGGGTGCCAGTGTAGTGGCCCTTGTATACTAGTCGATATGTTCAGGCCATACATTATGTCGCTTATAGGGGAACAACCTAATATTAACATAATTTTTTAAAGGATTCATGTCATGATTATTTGACAAGTTTTATGCTAGCTGTTGATTACCTAATACAACCCTCCACCTTTCTTATCTAAGACTTGGGACCTCATAATAACATTGTTAATGTATGCAGGAGCTAATACTTATGTTTAAACAAAGGTAGTTTGACTAAGTTTTTTCCTATTTCTATTGGATTACATTAAGGATCAACCTTAAGTCCATACCATTTTGCTTTAGTCATGGATGTTCTCTTTAGACATTTACAAGAGGATGTACCTTGGTATATGCTTTTTTCTGATAATATTATTCTTATTAAAAAGAATAAAGAGGGAGTTGATGGTAAACTTGAATTATGGATGTCAACCTAAGAGTCTAAAGGTTTTTGCTTGGGTAGATCTGAAATTGATTATAAGGAGTGTAATTTTAGTAACAATAGATCTGGTGAGGGCATTGTGAGCTTGGGAGATCAAGTCATTAATAAGAGTACACATTTTAAATATCTTGGATGTATTATTCAAAGTGATTGTGAAATAGATGGGGATATTATCAGCATAATTCAAGTTGGATGGTTAAAGTGGAGGAATTCATTTGTCTAGTCATGCCATAGAAAAATTCCCTTCAAACTAAAAGGAAAATTCTATAAGATGGGGGTGAGACCTGCAATGCTTTATGGTGCCCAATGTTGACCATTATAAGAGAAGAATAATACTAAGTTAAGTGTTTTCAAGATGATGATGCTTAGGTGGATGAGTGGATTTACCCTTAGACATATACATGAAAAGGTTGGAGTAGTTCCAGTGGAAGATAAGATTAGAATGAGTCACCTTAGATGATTTGGTCACATTAAACAGAGGTCTTCCGATGGCCCTGTTAGGAAAGTTGAGGTATAATATTTGACTTATGTTAAGAAAGGTAGAGGTAGACCTAAAAAGTCTTGATTAGAAAATATTAGAAATGATATTTTTTATTAGATTTAAATGAGAATTTGACTTTTAATAAGACACAATGACGAAAAAGGATTCATGTAGCTGACCACATGTAGTGGAACAAAGGCTTGATGTTGTTGTTATTATTGTATACTTTTCTGATGTTTATATTTTTAATGTAATTAATACATTCTAAATGACAAATTAATCTAGTTGTGAATGACTATTGGTTGTTATTGAGAATTAATAAAGAAATAAAGAAATAAAAAGATAAATGTAAGGAAATTCTTTCACTTTAAATTTTAGGCTGTGAAAGCCTTAGTTTGTTTGGGTTTTTTGCTAGGCTTTGTTAGCTTATTATATAGATTTTATTAATTTTAGGATAAGAAAAAGGGCTAAGTCTATTTGTAGTGAGGCTAATTACATTCTCTAAGGTTTTTTATTGGTATTTTGTATTTTGTTTATTATTTTATAGTTAAGAGTTTTTGATATATTATTTTTGTAAATGATCTCCTAACTATCATAAATAAGATTTTGATGACATAATATAGTGAATGATTTTTAGATTGTGATGCATAATTGTTTTTGTTGGATGTATTATTTTATAATGATAATTCTATAGAAGCTATGGAAGATGAATAAATAATAAAAATAGGTAGTTCTTCTAATTTAGGTTGTGGTACTTCACTAATCAAGCAACCAAGCCTACTAAAAAAAAAAATGAATTCATGGCAAGCATGTAGGTCCTGGCATATTTGTGATGTAATATATTATTACTCCACATCAAATTAGCTATGAAATTCAATTGTAAATTTACCATTATTTGGATAGAACTTTATTGGAAATAGGTGTGCCAAAGAGGGTTAACAAGTTGGGTTACTAAAAAATAACCTGACCAATATCTAGTCAATTTAAGCCTGACCCATTTAATAAATTTAACCTAAACTTAAGCTGTTATGATCTCGAATGATCTGAACCTAACCCATTAACCAATTTTGATTTATTTTTTTTATAGCTTTCTAACTATAAAATTTATGATATTTAATAAAAATAAGAAAATTGTACATAGAAGTAAAAAAATCAATGAAAAAGTACATGAAATGGGTCATTTCATGTCAAAATGGGTTAGCTGGTCAACCCAAACACAACTCATTTAATAAATAGGTTAACACACTAAGCATGAACCTAACCCATTTATTAAATGGGTTAACTTAAACTTTGATTTTTTTTGTCAAGTCATTTATTAACACCGCTAATCATAATATTTAAAAAATATAACCCCATTGCATACGATTAATTAAAATGCTCTAACTTTGAAAGCCATCACAAGTTTTTTTTTTGGAAAGTTGCATATTGCATTCATTTAAAGGAAATAAAAGAGAAAAATGTACAACTATGGAGTGTGATATCTATCACTATCATCCCTCAAGAAAGGAAAAAAAAAGTGGAGGAATTTTTATCACCATTTGCATCTCTCCATAAAAACTTACATCATGTGACAAAAGAAGCTCAGAAGTCTACCACTTCATTGCTTTAACAAGGAATATAGTGGAAAATTACTTTATTGCAAATCTAGGCCCAATTATTATTATTTAGATGATAAGAAACATTATTATTTCCTTATCACTATTATTATTGCATATATATTTTGTTGCCCTGCTTACTAACATTTTTGGTCCACAAATCCACTGGTAACATCAATCAGCTCAAGATTGGGTAGACTAAGATTAAGTCTATATGTAATTTTAATTTGAATGTACTCTGGATTAAATTTTATTTCTCTAAATATTGCTAACTCTGAATTGTTAGTTATGGATTGTTTATTAAATACTAACAAAACTTCTAATGTTGATGTTACTCTATGTAATTTTCATGATCAAGGAGATGTGGTTAGAAATGAAATGAATAATACAAATAACTATTTGGGTTCTAATGAAATGGCCTTGGTTGAAAAATAAAATGTCGAACTCGGCCTGAATAGTATTGCGATTGAGGATGAAGAATTGTTGGAGGAAGGTGAGATTCCTCAAAAGGGTAAGGAAAAATATGTGGTTATTGACTGTAAGTCTCCCTCTACCTCTCAGCAAAATTATGATGCTCTCACTGATATTGAGGAATTAGAATTTTTCACTAAATGCTTTGCAAAAGATGAAATGATATTAAATTTATTAAAGATCAAGGTAAATGTGGTAGGAAGATCAAGAACCTTGTTTTACAATCGGGTAGAAATACCCATTCACAAACTAGTCATTAATTTTTTGTTTTTGTTTTTGTTTAAATTGATTATTTGTAATGTTAGGGGTATTTGGTGTTATTCCTCTTGCTTGTTGGTTAAGAATCTATATCGTATTCATGATATTTCTATTCTTGTTTTACTTGAACCTCTTGTCAACGTCTCTAATTTTAATAGTACTGCTAGATTTCTTGGTTTTAAGTATGCTACTGCTAATTATGCTAATAAGACTTGGGTTTTTTTTTTTTGGAAAGATTTGATTTGTATTGATATTCTTTGTAATTTTACTCAAGTGTTGCATTATAATGTTGAAGTTATAAATCTTAATTGTTGTGCTTCTTTCATTTATGCGACTTCATCTCGTGGTAATAGAAAATTTCTTTGGGCACAGTTATCTGCCTTTCATAATATTTATCTATTACCGTCATTGGTTGGTGGTGATTTTAATACCATCTCTAATCATTAAGAATGTACTGGGGGTCCTCTCCTATTTTTCATTTTATGAAGGATTTTAATAATATGATTTTGGATTGTAATCTCATTGACATTGGATTTTTTGGTAACAGGTTTACTTGGAACAGTGGTCAATTATGGCAAAGGTTGGATTATATTTTATTTAATGATGACTGGATTAATTCTTTTAGCACAATTTCTATTGAGCATCTTAGTCGTACTCTTTCTAATCACTCTCTTTTAATCCATGCACTTAATATTAGTCATTTGAATTCTTTTCCTCAATTTAGATTTTAAAATATGTGGCTTCAACATGATTCTTTTCTGAGGTTTGTTCAGGATAATTGGTGTGCTCATTTGTATCATGATAACTCTATTGTGGGAATGAATAGACTTTGGCTCAAGTTGAAAAGACTTAAACAGCTTTTAAATTGGTGGAACTATAATATTTTTAAAATTATTTTTACTAATATTTTAAATGCTGAAGAGGCTATTAATAATGTTGAGCTTAACTGCCAGAGCTTTCCTTCTCATGCTAATTTTTCTTTACTTAGAGAGGCTAAGGCTAGTGTCTTTTTAAACTCCATGCCCAAGAGGATAACTTTTGGAGATGCTAAGCATCTAGTGGAAGGTGATAATAAGAAGAAGTATTTTCATGCGTTGGTCAAAAGGAAATGTGCCTCGAACTCCATTAATAAAATCACTCATCAGGATGGTTCTGTTACTAAAGATGCTGAGGAAATTGCCCTATTGGTTGTTCAACACTTTCAAGATAGGCTGAACAATGTTTTCATCCCTAGTAATATTGATAATTCTGCTATTATTCCCAATCTCATCTCTTTGGAGGATATTGATTTTCTTTCTAAAATTCCCTCTTCAGATGAGTTAAATTATATTGTTTTTTATATGAGTGGTAACTCTGTTGCTGGTCCGGATGGGTTCACCACTAATTTTTTTCAAAAAGCTAGGGGTATTTTTAAGGACTATCTCTACGTTGCGGTTCTAGATTTTTTTGCTGGTCATATGATGCCTAAATATTTTTTAGCTGCTTCTATTATTATTATCCCTAAGAATAATGATGCTAGTAATTGGAATGACTTTAAACCTATTAGTATATGCACTTTTTTTAGTAATCTTCTTTCCTAAATTTTTATGAATCTCTTAACTACTATTCTTCCTAAGATTATTTCTCCTTTCCAAATGAGTTTTGTTAAAGGTCGTGCCATCTCTGATAATATTTCGATGGCCCAGGAATTCTTTCATGATTTTGATGTTAAGGTGAGGGGGTGGTAATTTTATCCTCAAGCTTGATATCTCCAAAGCTTATGATAATATTAGTTGGCAATTCATTTATAACATCTTACAGTTATTTGGTTTTAAATTGGATTTCATTAACCTTATTAGAAATTGCATTGAAGGCTCATTTTTCTCTATTATTATCAATGGTAAGAGTTCTAATTTCCTTAAATTTTCTCATGGTTTAAAGCAGGCAGACCCTATATCTCCTTCTCTTTTTATTATTGTAGTTGATTATCTTTCTAGAAGCCTTGCTAATCTGTTTGAAAATCACCCCAACTTTTACTTCAAAACTAGGGGGGGTTTCCTATATCTCACCTATATTTTGCTGATGATTTTATCATTTTTATGAACACTTCTCATAAAAAGATTAATAAGCATAGGGATTTATTTAATTATTTTCAAACTTCTAGTGGTCTATCTTTGAACAATTAGAAATGTTGTTTCCTTGTTTCCAACAATATGCATATTGATCGTATCTCAATTATTAAAGACCATACTTGGTTTGTGCATGTTCAGTTACCTATTAAACATGAAAGAAATCTTTTTTGTTTGATAATTTAATTACCTCTGTGCAGAATAAACTTCAGTTTTTGGATTCTAATTTTCTGAGCTTTGGGGGTAGGCTTACTCTCATTAGAAGTGTCCTTTATTCTCTTCCTGTCTACTCTTTCCAAACTTTGCTTCCTACTAAAATGGTGTGTAATAGAATTGATAAAATCATTAACATGTTTTTTTGGAAAGGCACTAGTAGTAACACTAAAATTACTTGGGCTACCTAGGAAAAGTGTTGTCGAGTTTTAAAAGAGGGCAACCTTGGTCTCAAAAGCATCGCTAACCTGACCCACGCTTTTTCCTACAAATTATGGTTCACTTTTCATACCAAGTTTTCTTTGTGGGCTAAATTTATGTTTTCTAAATACTAAGTGGGGACGCATCCTTCTTCTTGATCAATGGTTAAGTTCATTCTCTATTGACTCCATCATTAATTCCACTTCTACTATCGTAGTTAAGGTAAATTATTCCATTAATGATAACTGGTGGGATTATGATAAGCTTGCTAATGTTCTTTATGATTTTATTATTCAAAAAATTCTCAATCTTCCTCTGAACTTGGAGTCGAATGATGTGTTATTATGCAAGTTTTCTAGAGATGGTATTTTTAGATTAAAAGATGCTTTGCATGATTTTAGACCTAAGAATGATGGTACTATAATTTTTTTGATGATTTGTCATAAAAGTATCCCTGTTACTATTACTACTTTCATTTGGAGAATTTTATATAGATTTATTCCTTTGGAGGACAATTTGATCAAAAGAGGTTTTATTCTTCCTTCTAAGTGTCAACGTTGTTTTCATTTAGAATGGACTCGCAGAGGGTTATTAAGAATGTTAAAGATAAATTGCTCACTTTGGTTACTGTTAACTTGCTGTCTATTAAAGGTTTCAAAAATTGTTAAGATGTTGCTTCTGACTTAGGTATCAAGATGGAGGCCACTTTGCTTCCTTCTTTTCCTCATTCTATTTCTTGGATTAAACCTACTGTGGCTTATTTCAAGCTGAATGTTAGTATTTGTAATGATATTAGCAATATGGGGTGTGGTGGTATCATTAGAAATTGCAATGTTAATGTTATCAATGACTTTGCGAGCCTTTGTTTAATGGTAATCGTCTTATGGATCTTCTTACTTCGGTTCTTTATGGGTTGAGAAGTTGCATGTCCTTTGAAAATGCCAATATTGCTATTAAGATTGAGTCATCTAATAATATTCAATGCATTTTTTATGAGGTGGACCTGGTTTGTAACTCTAAGACTTTTTATATTGTTAGGGACATTAAACATTTGATGGTTTTTATGTCTATTTATATTTTGCAAATGTTTAAGGAAGGCAATGCTTGGGTAATTTGGTTGGATCGGTTTGGTTCTGAGATTAATTATTTCATGGACTTTGTGGAAGAGAATGCCCCAATTCCACTTAAAGGCCTCTTAAGATTGGACAAAATTTCCTATCCTTATGTTAAAAGTTAATTTGTTCCCTTTTTGCTTTCATATTTTGTACGTTTGGGCCAGCTTTGTTGGTTGGTTTTGGTTTGCTGGTATTGTTCTGGTTATTATTCTGGTGGGGTACCCTGATTTCTTTTTCTCTATTTTTGTGGTTCTCATCTGGTTCTACTTTGGCATTTTCAGTCTGAGCGATGATTATAAGCTCTTGTTGATGAGTTTCCTGTTTGTTTCTCTCCTCCCTTAGGTCCTGGGTGCGCAGGAGTTTGATTATTATTGGTGTCTTTGCTTTACAGATTTTTGGATGTGCTTGCTGTCTAGCATGTTGGATGGTTTTGTGTTGTTGAGGCATTATTGGGTGGATGATTTTATTCTGGTTCCCAACTAGGTTCTTTTTGGTTAATTGTTTATTCTCTGTAGGGATTTCTGAGTGTTCATTGGGTTATGATTTGGGCTCCTAGGTGTGTTATGCTGGATGACCTTACCTTTCTGTGATAGCTGAGGCTTTTCTATTATCTGGAAGGTGGTTCTCTCAAGTCTTGTTTGGTTATTTCTGGATTATTTTGATCTTTCATTTTTGCTTAGATATGAGTAGATCCCCTTTGGTTGGTTTTCTAGCTATTACATGTGTATTGGGGGGGGGGGGGGTGAAATTAAGACGCCTTGGTGGTATGGCATGAGTGCATCAGGATAATTTTATAATGTTTGCGTGATTCATTTATTCTTGAGCTCTTCTTGCCTGATCCCCTCTGGCCTTAACTATATTTCTTTTATTTTGGTTATTATTTTTTGGGTCCACACCATTATTTCTTGGTGTGTGTTTGGTACTCTAATTAGCTGTTGTACTTTAATTTCTATGCATGGCTTGCTATTTGGGACGGTTTGGTTTATCTGATTTTTTGGAGGTGGAGCTATTACTTTGGGAGGACTATGGTGTTATCTCTTTGTAGGAATATGACTGAATGTAACATGATTCACTGGTGTTACTTTCAACTTCCTTCTTATTATTTGATTTTGTGTTTATCTTTATATGCCTTGTACTCTTTTTCGTAGGTTCTTTTTTGTGCAGATCATTGCTCGACTAATTTGTTGGACAGTTTGCTCACGCTGAAGGATATTGGTTGTTGCTTCCCTTCTTTTTGGGTGCTTCTTCTAGTGCACCGTAGAATGTACCTACAATCTTTTGTAATTTTGTGTAGCAGGGATCTTGAGCTCATAGGGTTTTTTTATTTTCTTTTTGTAGCTCTTTTGAGAAGTGGAGAGCTCAAGGTCCCCTTAAGGACCTTGTACTTTTAACTTTATATTAAAGCGTAGGCCCCTTTATGGGTTCCCCCCCCCCAATAAAAAAGAGTGATTAAACTAATCATATTGTATAATCCATATTGTATAGATGATCAATAATGATTATTAAAATAGTGCCAATCACAATTTAGACAATATCTTAATATTCTAATTTTGTTCTAATCATATAATATGATATATATTGTATTGGATGATTTATGATAATCATGCCTAAATTGTTCCTGTGAGTAAGAGACTAATTATGGTAGAATTGCTCGATTCGATTGTACAGGAATATCGTGACGTTCATTTTAGACTACCCGAGAGATACATTATATGATATTGATCGTTCGACATCATCCAAGATGAAAAACCATGATTTTCTTCTAATCGAACAAGATGACCCTAGGGATGTATGGGATGATATTTAAATCGTCGCCTTTAATACTGGATGATCATTGCAGTATCTTAAACTAATAATATAGGATCATAATAAAATTGTACTTGATGATCAGTACAAATACTTGAATTGATCGTGCATGACAATACTATTTAGACTGTCTGTAAGGGCTATTTATAAAAATCATACAAGACAATATCATGATTAAACTGGATAATTATTAATAGTAAATTGGAAATTATGGCTTCTTTGTTTGTCTCTCTTTTTAAGATCTCATATTATCTTGAGAAGACATCTTTTATTGTTGCTTTATTTTGAGAGAGAGCTTAGAGGAAAAGAAGAAGAGCTTTGGGAGATAAGAAAGGGTGAGATTTGTTGCGGATCTATGGCTTATGATTTTGATGATAGCAAACATTCTTTTTCTCTACGACTGCCTTATCTACTGACATTTCAGGTTCACATGATCAGACTGCAATTTAGAACCAGCTCAAGATTGGGTAGACTAGGTCTGAGTCAGTTTGTACCCTTTTCCTTTCTTGAGTCTATTGTATTTGGTGTGGCTCCTGATGCTTTGTAGTTTGGAAGATTTCTGACTATTCCCTAGAGTTTACTATTTTTGGTAACATCGTCCGGGATGATTTTATATCATCCTGGACGATCTATTCAAAAGAAGAAACCCTAATTAGGGCATCCTCATTAAAGCAGCCGTCATTATGCAAAACACATTGTCCTGGACAATTTTGTATCGGCCAGGATGATATGCTCAATTCAGAAAGAATCTGCCACCAAATCTATTTAGAAATAACCTATTTTTGGACATCATCCAGGTGGATCGTCCAGGACAATAAAATATCATCCAGGACGATCCAGGTCAATTTTTCCAAAAATTTTCTGGAACTTAAGGAAAGCAATTATGACTTGATTTTACGATCAAATCGGCCTGGACGATTGGGCATCGGATAGCTATTTTTCAGGGCGATGTTCAGGATGATATTCCATGATTTGTTCTGATCGTTCAGGACGATATGAACAAACTTCTTCTGATCGTCTCAAATTATCACAGCTGATTTGGCTTAAATTGAATGGATCGTACAGGACGATAATGTCGGCAACTTGCATTAATGAGCTCATTTTGAGAGCTTCTATTTAAGCTTTATCATGACACTTTGTAAGTGTCTTTGGCAGCCATTGTAGCTTCGTTCTTGTGGGGGAGACTTGAAGAGAAAGATTGAAAGGGAGTGAGGAATGGGTGAAGTCTGAGAGAGGGATAAGATCCTGTGAGGGGGGACTCAAGGGAGTGTAGAGGGGAATCCACACGGTTGCTCCGTCAAGCTCGCACCTGAATACCGTCGGATTCAAGGCTTGTCTCGAGGGAAGTTCACTAAAGAAGAAGTTCACTTTGGTGTCAAAGTACTCGGCGACTCCGCCTCACCGGGGAAGGTGGAAGTGATTTTGTAAGAGCTTCTCCACCTAACTGTGGTGGCTAAAGGACGACGCGAGCACTGTGGTAGCTGTTTTAGTACAATCCTTGAGAGGTGCCTCCAAGGAGTGGACGTAGGTTAGATATTGACCAAACCACTTATAAATCGCGTGTGTTCTTTCTTATTATTTGCTTCCGACATTAATTTTCACATTTGGTTTTCTTTGTGGTGATTTTGGTTTGAGTTTTATCTTTGGTTTTAAAGTTATCCAATTCACCTCTCTCTTTGTTAGCCTTGGGCCAGTTCATAAGGGCTTAACATCCCTAACGAACTTTCAAGTGGTATCAGAGCCGTATTCATAAAATAAGTTTTTAAAAGCTTTTGAATTTTCGATCCTTGGCTAATCGTAATGTTGCGGAAGGTTATTCAATCACCAGACCTCCTTTATTTTAAAACATATCTTTCGATTTTTGGAAAACTCATATGTCTATTTTTCTTGCAATCGATTAATTTTTGCATGTGGCATATGATTTTAACTGGTTATTCATCCCGTCACGTATTGTTTAATGGAGTTAAAATTGATATTTTCTTTTAATCAATGGAATAAGGAAGAACAAACTGAATGCCTCAATTGAATGCTAAATCTTTAAATTGCCTTTTCTGTGCTTTAAATTTCTGATGATTTCCATGTTAATATCCACTTGCACTACTGGTTAAGGAAGTTTGGATAAACTAATACCACCATACGAAGGCACGAATGAAACCAAGCAATCCAAGTTGTATTTGTTAATGCATGATTTTGAAATTATTTTTCCATTGAAACCTTATTATGAAATGATCTTTGGACATGTATACATGATCTCATATCAAAATTGTAAACTCATTGCATGCTTTAGGAAAAGAATTTTCAAATTTTAAAAAAAATAACAAAATTCTACGTTGTCTACTAGATAAGTTTAATGCTAAAGTAGTTGCTATTTGTGAATCAAAAGATTTGAATGATTATTCTATTTATAATTTGATTGGCTCACTCATTGCCTACGAGCAAAGTTTGGGTCAAAGACTTTTGGATGCAGGTAAAACGATTGTTTTAAAAGCTGAAGATACAGAAAGAGATAGCTTAGTTGGTGATGAATGCAATGACTTGTCAAGTAAATCACAAAGCTCACCAAAGAATAAGCAAAAGTGGAAAAAAGGTAAAAATGGTAAAGATGTTCATATTCCTTCTGATGTTATTTGCTTTCGATTAGGAAGCCTGGACACATGAAAAATCAGTGCCCTAATTTAAAAATTCTTTCTACGAAAGAAAAGGGCAAGGAGAAGCAAAATTTAAGCTGGGGGAATAATGAAAGACAAAAAATCTCATGGGCATATTTGGTTTCTGAAGCATCGGACCAGGAGAGAGATAATGGTTAAAAGCCTTTCGTGTTTTTTTGTTGTGTTTTTGTTTTGTTTATTCTTTGAAATTTTTTGTTTTGTAAAATTTTTTCTCTGATCAACACACACATTAACTTTTCTAAAAATGAAAAATCTACTTCCTATTTTTTATTGAAATCTTTGGTAAGTTGTATTTGACTTCTCTAAAACAGTCAAAGGAAGGAAAATCATGTTTTTTATTCTCAATCTCTATTTCCTAAAAGAGGTTATTCTACTTTTAATTTAAAATCTTCATCATATTTTAAATTAGATTTTGAAACTGATTTTTTTTATCTCCCTACATTTTTTCTAACGTAGAGGAATCTTTTGCAAGATTGTTGAATCCACCTTAAATTTTTCTTAATCAAGTTGTTCGTATTGTCAATAATTTGGGTTTACATTTTTTTTTTTGAAAATATAAGAAAGAAACCATATTTTTTGAGAAAAAAAAAAGTGGCCAATGATGCCAAAACAAAAGATGCGCAATGACGCCAAATTGAAAAAAATAATACACAAAGTGTATTAAAAATCAAAAGATGCTCAAAGAGACATTCAAGTGATAAAGGGAATAAAATGAGCCCACAAAAAATATGCTTATTTTTTTCTTATACTACCAAAAGCATAAGAAAATTCTTGATATGTTTGAAACTTGTGCTTGAAAATCATGGTTCCTGATTCAGCAATTCATGCATTAATCTTCTATTTGATATATTTTATGAAAGGAGTTTTGAAAAATTAATATTTATTTTTCCCATTAATTCCTTGATTTGGATATTGGATTAAAAAGTTTTTGAGCTTTTAAAAGAACTTGAGTGGGGATTATCAAACTCTGAATTTCTAACCTTTTCTGGGCTATGAGTTTTCAATACAATTCTACTAAGTTTTTGATTAAAACCAAGAGGTAACTTTCTCATTTTAAGAATATTTATTTTTTCACTAGATCAGGGAACGTTTTTGTCTTTTGTTCGATTTATTTTTTATTTGTACCTTCTCTCTTTTTGATAATGTCAAAGGGGGAGAACGTACTGCTGAATTTGTATCATTTTTTTTCTTTTTAAAAAATTTAAAACAATAAAAATATTTTTATCTCCCATATTTTTTAAAGTGTTATTCTAGTAAGGGGGAGATTAGGAGAAAATATTCCTTTTTACAAATTCAAATTGAAATGCTTACCATCATCAAAAAGGGGGAGATTGTTGCGGATCTATGGCTTATGATTTTGATGATAGCAAACATTCTTTTTCTCTATGACTGCCTTATCTACTGACATTTCAGGTTCACACGATCAGACTGCAATTTGGATCCAACTCAAGATTGGGTAAACTAGGTTTGAGTCAGTTTGTACCCTTTTTCCTTTCTTGAGTCTATTGTATTTGGTGTGGCTCTTGATGCTTTGTAACTTGAAAGATTTTTTTACTATTCCCTAGAGTTTACTATTTTTGGTAACATCGTTCGGGAAATTTTTATATCGTCCTGGACGATCTGTTCAAAAGCAAAAACCCTAATTAGGGCATCCTCATTAAAGCAGCCGTCATTATGTACAACACATCATCCTGGATGATTTTGTATCGACCAGGACAATAGGCTCAATTCAGAAAGAATCTGTTGCCAAATCTATTTAGAAAATATCCTATTTTTGGACATCGTCCAGGTGGATCTTCCAGGACTATAAAGTAACAACCAGGGCGATCCAGGTCAATTTTTCCAAAATTTCTCTGGAATTTAAGGAAAGCAATTATGACTTGATTTCACGATCAAATCGGCCTGGACGATCGCCATATCATCCTGGACGATATGCTGGACGATTGGACATCATATAGCTATTTTTCAGGGCAATGTTTAGGATGATATTCCAAGATTTATTCTCATCATCCAGGACGATATATTATCATCCACGACGATATGAACAAACTTCTTCTGATCGTCTCAAATCGTCCCGGGTTATTGGGCTTAAATTGTATGGATCGTACAGAACGATATGCCTATCATCCTTGATGATAATGTCGGCAACTTGTACTAATGAGCTCATTTTGAGAACTTCTATTTAAGCTTTGTCATGACACTTTGTAAGTGTCTTTGGCAGCAATTGTAGCTTCGTTCTTGTGGGGGAGACTTGAAGAGAGAGCTTGAAAGGGAGTGAGGAACGGGTGAAGTCTGAGAAGGAGAAGATCCTGTGAGGGGGGACTCAAGGGAGTGTGGAGGGGATTCCATACGGTTGCTCTGACAGGCTTGCATCTTAATACCGTCGGATTCAAGGCTTGTCTCGAGGGATGTTCACCAAAGAAGAAGTTCACTTTGGTGTCAAAGGACCAAGCGACTCCTTCGCACTGGGGAAGGTGAAATTGATTTTGTAAGGGTTTCTCCGCCTAGATGTGGGGGCTAAAGGAGAGACACTTATTTAAGTGCAATCCTTGGAGGGTGCCTCTAAGGAATGGACGTAGGTCAAGATTTGACTGAACCACTATAAATCCGATGTGTTCTTTCTTATTATTTGCTTCCACATTTAATTTCCGCATTTGGTTCTCTTTGTGGTGATTTTGGTTTGAGTTTTATCTTTGGTTTTAAAGTTATCAAATTCACCTCTCTCTTTATTAGCCTTGGGCCAGTTCATAAGGGCTTAACATCCCTAACAAACTTTTAAGATTGTTGTGAGGGGGAGTTGTGAGGGATTCACAAAGGTTACTCTCAGTAAGGTTTCCATTGTCCTTTTCAATATGCTTTCTTGATTCCTTGGTAGCTCTATAGAGACATTCTTTAATAATAGATTCAGAATCTCTACCTACCCTAGGAGGGAGTGAAAGGATTCAAGTTTTTTAAGGGAGTAAAAGGATTCAAATTCTATACCTACTCAAGGAGGGAGTAAGAGAATCCATGTTCTTTTCCTTCATCAGGAGGGTGAAAAAGATTGAAGGTGCTCTGCCTCACCGGGTTGGTGGAAAAGATTTTATATGGGCTTCTCCACCTAGCTAAGGGGGCAAAAGGAGAGACCCTAAAATGTTTAGTGAAATACTCATAGGTGGACTCTGGGAGTGGACATAGGTCAGATTTGATGAAACTATTTATAAAATTTGGTGTATTCTTTCTTTTTCTTTTTGCATTTTAAATTTTACACTCATTTATGATTTTTGTGTGGTTGAAGTTTCTAATTATTGTGAACTTAATCTGCTTCTGCATTGTGGGATAAACTTATTTGTTTTAAAATATTTAAAAATATAAAAAAATTCTCTTAATTTTTAAAATAACCAATTCACTCCCCCTCTTGATTAACTTCGAGCCTGTTCTTAAAGGTTTAACAACCTTCACAAACTTTCAAATGATATCAGAGCAAAATTCTAAAATTATGTTTTTAAATAACTTTTGAAAAATGATCAATGACTAACTTTTGAAATCATACTACTACGAAAAGATATTCAATCACATGGCCTCCATTATTTGATTGTATTCCTTTTGACTTTTGTAAAATTTGCAAGTCTACGTCTTGTAATCTATCGATTATCGCATGTGGAATTTAGTTTAGGAAAGATATTCTTCACCTTCACTTTTTGTTAATGGCATGTAAATTGAACTTCATTTTTCTGAATGGAGCATAGAATATAGAGATTTAGCCCAAATGAATTCTAAATATTTAAACTACTTTTATTTTTTATTTTTTTGGGAATAATACAGGCAAAGCCCTTTCATTAATCAAACCAAATAGTTATAAGTGAAGGAACAAAAACTGGAAACTATAAAGAAAAAAAACTAGAAGCAGTAGTAGCTAATACAAAAAACAAAGTCAGAACGTTCTAACGACAAGAAAAAAGGGCTCAAAAAAGAGAATTGCTGGGAAAAAAATCCCCTGGTTGCACTGATAGTCGATAAGCTCTGCAAAAGGGTAAAAAAATGCCGCCCAAGGGGAAAAGCTATTTGGACATCAATTCCTCCAAAAAATACCCAACCGACATTAGCATAAGATCAGAGAGTCCATATGTTCCAGCAAAGAACAAGCTAGCTATCTGTTCTGGAATAGCCAGGAAGGAGAGAAGCCTATAAGAGGAAGTTACAACATTTGTAAATTTTGATCTAAATTTTTCCATTTAGACATCTTCATACACACAGCCTTACGAATCTTGTGAGAAACGGTAAGAATAGAGTCCTGAGTGTTATCAAATCTCTTTGCACTTCTTTCATTCCAAATCATATAAACAGAGCAACAGGCTAATAGTAAATAGAAATGCCTCATCTTCCCATTAGTCAAAAATAAAGTATCCAAAACCTGAGTTAAATTAGTCCTCAGGAGGTGATAGTTAAGCACTGAAAACAGACTTGTGATGACAGAAAAAGAAAAGTCACACTCAAAAAATAGATGACTAGCAGATTCAGAGCACGCATGACAGAGCACGCAAATAGCAGAAACAGAAAAACCTCTCAGCCTAAGATTATCCGCTATTTTCAAACCATTCAGAATAGCCATCCAGTAATAAGAAGAGTAACGTAAGGCATACTTTTTATGCCAAACCATTTGATGCCAGCACACAATAGGAATCTGCCTATAAAAAAAATTTATGTAATTGCTAAAACCTTTAGAAGTATCATCCTTCCAATATAAGCAAGTATAATCATCAACAGGAAGAAGATTAAGAAAGTCTACAACAACAGTGCTAAGGTTTGAAGGAATCGACTATCCAGTATTAGTAAAAATAGCATCAATATTGGAATTAGAAGGGAAAATACCACGCAGCGTGGCAAGTTCCGGGACATCCATAATCGTATGGCCACTGCACCAATGATCCCAGTACAGAGAAATAGGAGAAGAGTAACAAATATTAAACTGCAAATAATCCCTAGCAATGCAGCCACCTTACAAATGCTTTTCCAAAAAGAAGAAGCTTTGGCATTCGAAGGTTTACAGGGAGAGATATACTTAGCAAAGAGCCACTTAGCTAAAAAAAATTTACAATTATATATCCTCAAAATAAAGGCACAGTGATAGCTAAATTGTAATGCTTGAAAGGTAGGTAAACCAATGCCCCCATGATGTTTGGACTTACAGGTATTTTTCTAAGATATCATATGCATTTTTTTCCCCGTGACATCCCCAAAGTATAGAAATTTAGCACAGATCTTATCAATTTTCTTAAAAATTGATTTAGGTATAATCGAACCCCTAATCCAGTAGGCAATGGTACTCCAAGTCGTATAACGAAGATATTGCAACCTCCCAGCAAAAGAGAGGCATTTAGCCTTCCAACCAAATAATTTAAAAGTCACAACAACCATTAAATTCATAAAATCAGCCACTTTCAGTTTCCTGCAAGAGATGGAAATACCAAGATATTTGATGATATTAGAGGGAGCGCGGATATTAAGAATGTTACACATCTCAATTGCAATAGGGGATTCAGGAGGAAGGATGATAGAGCTTTCGTTGCAATTAATGTAGAGACCAGTTGCTGCACCAAATTTATCCAAAATCTTAACAATCTATTACAATTGCCAACCTCAGCCTTCCCAAAATTAAGCAAGTCATCCGCATAGAGAAGATGGGAAATATGAGCCACACCAACATGAGGGGAAATAAATGAGATGTCATCATCCAGCAAACAAGAAAAGACATCCATAACCACACTAAAAAGAAGGGGACTAAGTGGGCAACCTTGCCGGAGACCCACATATAAAGAAAAATACCCTTCTAAAGCACCATCAGTACAGAGAGAAAATTTGACATCATTAATACAAGCCTCAATCCACTTGATGAATTGAATAGGAAAGCCCTTTTGCATAAGTCTCGTAGAAATAAACTCCCTAGAGACATGTCAAATGCCTTTTTAATGTCTAGCTTGGCACACATGGTTTTAAGATTAGAATCAATCCAATAATGATATAACATTTCCTTAGCAAGAATGATAATATTAGTGGAAACCCTCTTATGAATAAACCCCATTTGATTTTCACTGATAATGAAGGGCATAATATGTTAAGATGGAGAGCTATGATTTTAGCAATAATTTTGTAGATGGTGTTGCACAATGAGATAGGCCTGAAATCCGATAATGAGGAGGCATTTCTATTCTTGGGAATGAGTGTGATGGCAGTGTTTTTGATAACACGAGTCATATAAGCATCATGAAAGAAGGCTTTGATGGCTTTACAAATGGTGGGTCTGGTAAGAAGTCAACTGCTTTTTAAAAACTCAAAGTTATAACCATCAGGGCCAGGTGAAACAGATGAGGCTCCAGCAAAAATAACCTTTTTGATTTCCAAATCAGATATAAGAAGAGTAAGGAAGTCAATGTGCTCAGGTTGAAGACATTTCCCTTTTGGAAAAACATTGATATCCACAGTTTGAAGAGGATGAGCATTGTAGATATTCTAAAAATGATTAATGACATTCTTAACAGCATCTGGATAGGACAAAGTGTCAGTAGCCATAAGGAGAGAAAGGGCAATTTTCTTGTAATTACTCCTAATGTGGATTTTGGAGAAAAGAAACTTTAAGTCATCTTCATCATGGGTTAACCATTTTTCTTTAGCCCATTGCATAACCCAAGAGGACCAATTGGAAGTGGCTTCCACTAAGTGAATGTTGGCATCCTTGAGGGCCTTAGAAACATCCAGTAAGTTGTAATCCTTAACATATTAAGTAAAACATCTTGCTTTTGATGGAGATACTTAAGTTGACTTTCAAGATAATTTGCATTAGCAAAATTATAACCTTTAACAGAAAACTTCAACAACTTAAGTTTGTAACAGAGATCAACCAAAGGGTGACCAACACACTTGGAAGAGAAGATGGACATCAAAGTCATCCAAAATTGATTAACTTTAGCCCAATATTTTTTGTAAAGAAATCTGTAAGGAGAAGAAGACATATCCCCCTAATGAAGCATAATTGGACAATGGCCAGAGCAAGAAAGATTTTTAATAAGATAGTAAGAGCTGGGGAAATTAGATAACCAACCATCATTAACCAACATACGATCAAGCTTGATATGAATAGGAAAATCTTGCGTCTGGTTGAACCAAGTGTAAGAGGAGCCCACTGAAGCCAGATCTTTAAGCTTCATATTAAAAATAGTAGCATTGAAGTCATGAAGTTGGTTTTTGAGCAAAGCATTCCCACCAAATTTTTTAGTAGGAAATCTACAACAATTAAAGTCTCCCACTAAAATCCAAGGGCAATCCCCAATGGGCTCAATAGACCTAATATCATCCCATAGCACATTCCTTTCCTCCGCACTGTTGGAGGCATAAATCACAAAAAACATAAAAGGTTTGGAGTTCCCAAAAATAGTCATACTATCAATCATCTGAGAGGAGAAAAATGAAGGACTGAAGGAAATCCTATCCTTAGCCCACTTGATCTAGATCCTACCAGAGATTGCACAATGAAAGTTATTGCAACTATCCACTTGTTCAAAAACCAAATGATTATTGAACAACAAAGGGTTAGAAAGAGCTGATAAGTGAATCCTATTTTCCAGGATACATAACATTTCTACTCTCAGAGAGTGAGCTAGTCTCATGCAGCAGCCAGCCTTATCAGAGGAGGAGAAACATCAGACATTCCAAGCTGCATATGTTTATCTACTTGCATAGCTGGAAAGGAACTTTGTGATAAATTATGCATAAACTATGAAGGAATAAATGAAGTGAAACATTCTAGGTTAAATATTTAACTCTATGATTATGAAATCTTTCTCATGAAACCTTATGAATCAGTTTTTGAATTGTATACTAGGTTAACTCATATTGTTGCTTCCGTGTATGCCTTAGGAAGAGAAATTACTAACTATGAAAAGGTTAACAAGATATTGCATTATCTTCCTACTTTGTATGATGCAAAAATCATTATTATAACTAAATCTAAGTATTTGAATATTTCTTCCAGTGATAACTTACTTGGATCACTCATTGCTTATGAATAAGGAGTGAGTTAGAGATAGCTTGATGCAGGTAAAAAGAAAAGAAAAAAAATTTTAACCTTAAAGTCTAATGTTTTTTATAGTGACAATTTTTCACTTGATGATGATGACATTGCATTGATGTTATGGCAATTGAAAACCTTTCTAAAGAAAAAGCAAAATTATCATCAACAATGGAATAAAAGTAAAAATATTAAAATTCTATGGTTTTTAGTGATGTTATTTATTTTGAATGCAAGAAGCTAGGGCACATGAAGACTGATTTCCCAAATATGAAAACTCACCAAATTAAGGAAATGTATAAAGAATAACCTAAGTTCAAGAAGGGAAAGCAAAGGACTTAAAAGGCTTTCTAGAATGACATATCTTCAGACTCATCTAAGATAGAAGCTGAAGAGGAGGTAACTAACTTATGCTTAATGGAAGATAACCATCTTGACCATTCTGATAAAGAGGAGGTATGTGAGCTTTCCTACGATGAACTATTTTAAGCTTCTGAAAAGTTTATAATGCATATAAGAAGCTCAAGAAAATGTATGCAAGCTTGAGTTTTGATTTTTCGAAACTGCATAAAGAGCATGAATGCCTTAGAAAAGATAATTCTATTTTGGATAGTAATCACATTGCTTTATTAGATGAATTTGAATCTTTAAATAAAAAATTATTTTGATTTAACTATTGATGCATTCAAGGGGATTAGAAACACTTGTACGTAAATTAGATGGTAGTGAGCATGCATTGAAAATTTAAAATTAAATTCTTTAAATTACAAATAAATTTTTTAAAATTTCATTAAAAGCTTTCAAAGAAAACAAAACACCTTCAACACTTGCACTTCTTCATACACATCTTCACAGCATGCATTCAAACTAAAGAAGAGGCATAATAACCCACATAAATTAATAAACCTTTTTCCTAGAGTTAGATGCTTTCTTGTGGCATGCTAGGATATATCTCCCACACTTGCACTATCCACCAAATAACACATTTGGTGTTGAGATAAAAATTGTATAAAACACAACATAGCATGCAGGCATCTCATTTTTTTGTTAATAAGTTGTAACCTAAACTAATTTGGGTTTCTAAATCTAACCTTTGATGATTTTGTTAGGATGCTCTCACAGAAGGCCTCATGAGAGCATGTTGTACCTAGATAGTGGATGTTTTAAAAACATAAATGGAGATGAAAATCAATTCATTTTGTTGGAAGTTAGAGTAAGAGGCAAAGTGACACTTGGAGATAACACCACAAAGAGAGTGGTGAGCCCATGTATAATTAACAACTCGAAAAATTTCTGTATTGAAAAGGCTTTACTAGTAGATGGCTTAAAACATAACTTGCTTACTATGAGCCAGCTCGATGATAAAGGTTTCAATAATAAATTTTTGTGTACCAGCTGCATTATAAACTTAAATAGAAATAATAAGCAACAAGGAAAAATAATTAATAATGTTTATATGCTCGATTTAAACTGCGTCTAACATGCTGCTTCTCTTTGCCTAAAAATTGTTACTAATGAATCCTTATTGTGACATAGGAGATTATGTCATGCAACCATGAAAAATCTAAGAAAATCACCCAAAAAGACTTAGTGAGAGGCATATCCAAAACAGAGTTCACTAAGGACCATATGTATGATGCTTATTAGTTAGGAAAGCAAGTCAAGTCATCCTTCTACTCAATTAAGGACATTAACACTAGCAAACCATTAGAAGTTCTTCGTATGGATCTCTTTGGACTTATTAGCACTATAAGCCTAGGAGGGAAAGCCTTTAGGTATGTGATTATTGATGATTACTCAAGGTTTATCTGGATTAGATTCCTATCTCATAAAAGTGAATAATTTGAGGAGTTTAGGAAATTCTCCACTTGGATTAAGAGGAAGATAAGTTATGAAATTCTAACAATTCATAGTGATCATGGTGGAGAATTTGAGAATAAAAAATTTGAATTCTATTGTAAGGATAAAGGGATATATCATAATTTTTCATCTCCCAAAACCCTTCAGTATAATGGGATTACTGAAAGAAAGAACATGATCCTGGTAGAAGCTGCTAGAGTCATGTTAGATAAATACTCACTTCCTAAATACTTCTTGGCAAAAGTAGTGAATACAACCTGTTTTGTTTAAAATAAGGTTAATGTTAGATCCAAACTAAACAAAAACACCATATAAAATCTAAAAAGGTAGGACACCCAACCTGTCTCACCTTCGTGTCTTTGGATGTAAAGTATTCATTCTAAATAATGGTAAATATCTGTTAGGAAAGTTTGTCCCAAAATTTGATGAAGCAGTTTTGTTAGGATACTCAAATATTAGAAAATTCTTTAGGGTTTTCAATAAAATGACACTGGTGGTAGAGGAGATCACTTATGCTGTAGTAGATGAATTTGATAATTTTGGAATGCCTAGGGTAAAAGAAGAAGAAGTTGTAGAAATCACCTAAGGAGTAGAATATGCAAATCTTGAGGAAAGGCTAGAACCTGAAAATTCACTACTTAGTAATTGGAGATATTCTTCAAGTCATCCTAAAGAACTAATCTTAAGAGACCCATATAAAGGTGTTAAAGCTAGGCATGATCTTAGAAAAGAAGTAAACCACTCTACCTTTATTTTAATGACTGAATCCACAAACATAAATTAAGCTCTATCAATGAATTTTGGATCCTAGTCAAATAAGAAGAGTTAAATTAATTTATGAGAAATGATATTTAGGAACTAGTTGAAAGACCTAAGGACCTGAGTGAAAGTTTGTTAGGGATGTTAGGCCCTTATGAACAAGCCCAAGGCTAATTAAGAGAGAGGTGAATTGGTATTTTAAATATCTTTAAATCAAAACACAAAACACAAACCACAATTCACCACAAAATAGTGCAGAAATTAAATGCAAAAATAATAAAGGAAAGAACACACCAGATTTATAGTGGTTCGGTCAAACCATGACCTACGTCCACTCCTCGGAGGTACCATCAGAGTTTTGCACTAAACTCAGTTTCTATCCTTTAGCCCCCTACATCTAGGTAGAGAAGCCCTTACAAAATAGCTTCCACCTTCCCCGGTGCGACGAAGTAGCCAGGTCCTTTAATACCAAAGAGATCTTCTTCTTCGCAGAACTTCCCTCAAGACAAGCCTTGAATTTGATGGTACTTAGGTGAAAGCTTACCGGAGCAACCGTGTGGAATCCCCTCCACACTCCCTCGAAACCCCCTCTAAGGATCTTCTCCCTCTCTCAAACTCCACCCTTTCCTCTCTCCCTTTAAAGCTCTCTCTTCAAGTTCCCTCCAAAAGAACAAAGCTACAATGGCTACCAAAGACACCTTCCAAGTGTCTTGTCAAAGCTTAAATAGAAGATCTCAAAATAAGCTCATTAATGCAATTTATCGACTTAATCATCCAGGCTAATAGAAATATCGGCCTGGCCGATCAACATAAATTATGTTCAATTAACCTGTTGGTTAGGGATGATCAAAAGATTTTTGGTCATATCGTCAAGGCCGATAGGATATTATTCTGGATGATTAGTTCAAATCAGAGAAAAATCATCCTGAACATTGCCCTGAATAAAAGCTGGTCGATGTGAAATCGTCCTGGTCCATCATGCGATCTGCTCGGCCGATGTGATCGTGCAAATCACCATTAATTACTTATCTTAATTAGCAGATTTATAAAAAAAGTGCTGGATCGACCAGGTCGATTCGATAGGCCAAGCTGATCCCCGGGAAGATGTCCAAAAATATGTAATTCCTAAATATATCTGGGGCAGATTTGATTTTGATTTAAGCCTATCATCCTGGCCGATACAAAATCATCCAAGCTGATGTGCTTAGTTATGGCTTCCTTAATAAGGATGCCCTAGTTAGGGTTTCTATTTTTGAACCGATCATCCAGGACGATATAAACATCATCCCGAACGATGTTATGAAAAACATTTAACTTTAAATCAGACAGAAAAAGTTCTCAAGTGTGTGTGTGTGCAAGGTTACAAAACAAGAAAGCACCCCTACAGAACATGAATCAAGAAATAAAGAATTACATCAATGAGAATTACAAGTAAAACAGTTTTCCCAAATCTTGAACCGGTTCCAATTGCAGTCTGATCTTGTGGACCTGAAATGTCAGTAAGCATGGCAGTCATAGAGAAACAAGAGTGTTTTCTATCATCAAAATCATAATCCATGAATTTATATTCACAGCAATCTCCCCCTTTTTGATATATATATATATATATATATATGTTTTTTATTTTAAAATATGTACAAATAAAAATATAAATATAAATACAACAGTACATTCTTCCCCTCTGATATTATCAAAAAGAGAAGGGGCACAAACAATTAAAAAAATGATTAAAAAGACAAAAAATGATCAATGATCAAGTGCAGACAAAATCAAATATTCTTAAACTGAGAAAGTTACCTCTTGATTTTATTGAAAAACTTAGAAGGATTGTATTGACAACGTATAGCCTAGAAAAAGGTTAAAAATTTAGACTTTATTAATCCAAACTCAAGTTCTTTTAAAGGCTCAAAAACTTTTTAATCCAATATCTAAAGTAAGGAACAAATTAAAGAAAGAAACACTAATTTTTCCAAAACTCCTTGCATAAAACATATCTAATAGAAGATTAATGCATGAATTATTAAATCAGGAATCATGATTTTCAAACTCAAGTATCGAAAGTATAAAGGGTTTTCTTAAGCTTTAAGAAGTTCAAGAACTGTAAGCATTATATTTTGTGGGCTCATTTTATGCCTCTTGTCAACAGCTTCTGATTTTTTATACACTTTGTGTATCCCCCTTTTTTTTGGCGTCATTGCCCATCTTTTATTTTGACATCATTGACCACTTTTTTTTGAATATGCTACCTTTCTGAAATATTAAAAATAAAAGTAAACTCATCCTATTGACAAAATGAATTACTTGATTAAAAAAATTATGAGATAGATTCAACCATTTGTAAAAGATTTCTATGCGATAAATAAAATGTAGGGAGATGAAAAAAGATCAGTTTCAAGATCTAATTTATAATATGATGAAAATTTTGAATCAAAAGCAAACTAACCTCTTTAAAAAGAGAGATTAAGAGACAAAATTATGAGTTTCTTTCTTTTGACTATTTTTAGAGAAGTCAACCACAACTTTCATAAGAAAGGTGAATGTATGTGTTGATCAGAGAGAACTTCGCAAAACTAAGTATAAAAACTAATTTAAAATTTCAAAGCAATAATAAAAGTGAAGAAAAATAAAATTGAAAGAAAATAAAATAAATAAAAACACAAAAAAATAACTAAAAACAAAACACAACACAAACAAATAAACTCACAAACAAGGCCTTTAAACATTATCTTGCTCCTGATCTGATGATTCATAAGCTAAGTATGCAATGAGATTTTTTGCTTTTCAGTACTTGCCCTTTCTATATTTTGTTTAGTTTTACCCTTTTCTTTTGTAGGAAGAGTTCTCAAATTTGGGCACTAATATTTTATATGTGTAGGCTTCCTACATCCAAAGTAAAGCAACGTCAGAAGAAATCTTAACATTCTTACCATTTTTACCTTTATTTCACTTTTGTTGATGCTTATGCTTTAGTGAATTTTTTAATTTGCTTGACAAGTTATTATTTTCGTCACCAACTAAGCCACTTTTCTCCATGTTTTCAGCGTTTAGCACCATCATCTCTTCTGCATCCAAAAATCTTTGACTCAAATTTTGCTCGTAGGAAATGAGTGAGCCAATTAAATCATCAATAGAATATTCATTCAAATTCTTTGATTCATAAATAGCAACAACTTTAGCATCAAACTTATTAAGTAGACAACATAGAATTTTATTAACTTTTTCAAGGTTTGAAAACTCTTTACATAAAGCATGCAATGATGTCACAGTTTCAAAATAAATCTAGTATACATGTCTAAGATCATCTCATAAGGTTTCATGCAAAATAATTCATAATCATGCATTAAAATATTCAACCTGGATTGCTTGATTTCACTAGTGCCTTCGTATATGGTGTGTAATTTATCCCAAATTTCCTTACCAGTAGTGCACGTGGAAATAAACCTACAATCTTCAGAATTTAAAGCAACAAAAAAAATAGTTTAAAGAATTTGTATTCAATTGAGCATTACTTTGTTCTTTCCTATTCCATTTATTAAAAGGAATATCAGATTTAATTATCTAAAATACGAGATGGTATAGAATAACCATTTAAAATCATTTGCCACATTCGAAAAATCAATTAATTGCAAAAAAGTAAACATGTAAATTTTTCAAAAACCAAATGGAATATTTTTAAATAAAGGTGGACTGGTGATTGAATAACCTTCCATAATATTATGATTATCAAAATTATCCATGGATCGAAATTCAAAAGTTTTCAAAAACTAGATTTTATGAATCCCGCTCTGATACCACTTGAAAGTTCATTAGGGATGTTAGGCCCTTATGAACTAGCACAAGGCTAATTAAGAGAGAGGTGAATTGTTATTTTAAATATCATTAAATAAAAACACAAAACTCAAACCACACTTCACAACAAAAGAGTGTAGAAATTAAATGTGGAAATAATAAAAGAAACAACACACCAAATTTATAGTGGTTTGGTCAAACCTTGACCTACGTCCACTCCTCGGAGGCACCCTCCGAGTATTTTACTAAACTTAGTGTCTATCCTTTAGCCCCCACAGCTAGACGGAGAAGCCCTTACAAAATCACTTCCACCTTCCCCGGTTCGGCGGAGTAGCCGGGTCCTTTGGCACCAAAGAGATCATCTTCTTCCTAAAACTTTCCTCAAGATAAGCCTTGAATACGATAGTACTAAGGTGAAAGCTTGCCGCAGCAACCATGTGGAATCCCCCTCCACACTCCCTTGAAACCACCTCCAAGGATCTTCTCCCTCTCTCAAACTCCACCCTTTCCTCTCTCCCTTTCAAGCTCTCTCTTCAAGTTCCCTCCAAAAGAACGAAGCTATAATGGCTATCAAAGACACTTACCAAGTGTCTTATCAAAGCTTAAATAGAAGATCTCAAAATAAGCTCATTAATGCAATTTACCAACTTTATCGACGAAGCCGATATAAATACCATCCTAGCCGATCAGCATAAATTATGCTCAATCAGCTCGGTCGGTTAGAAACGATAAGAAGATTTTTGGTCATATCATCCAAGCCGATAGGATATCATCCTGGATGATTAGTTCAACTTAGAGGAAAATCATACTGAACATCACCATGAATAGAAGCTGGCCGATGTCTAATCGTCCCGGCCGATCTTGCGATCGGCCCGGACGATGTGATCGTGCAAATCACCATTAATCTCTTTCCTTAATTACCAAATTTATTTAGGAAAAAATGTGTTGGATCGGCCAGGATGACCCAATAGGCTAGGCCGATCCCCGAGATAATGTCCAAAAATAAATAATTCGTAAATAGATTTGGTGGCTGATTCTTTTTTATTTGAGCCTATCATCCTGGCTGATACAAAATAATCCAGGCTGATGTGCTTAGTGACGGCAGCCTTAATTAGGATGCCCTAATTAGGGTTTTTATTTTTGAATCAATCATCCAGGCCGATATAAATATCATCCCAAAAACAGTTAACTCTAAATTAGATAAAAAAAATTCCAAGTGTGTGTGTTCAAGGTTACAAAACAAGCAAGCACCCCTACAGGACATGACTCAAGAAATAAAGAATTACATCTGTGAGAATGACAAGTAAAATAATTTTCCCAAATACTGAGCCGATTTCAATTGTAGTATGATCTTGTGGACCTGAAATTTTAGTAGGCAAGGCAGTCGTAGAGAAACAAGAGTGTTTGCTATCATCAAAATCATAATCCATGAATTCCGATTTGCAACATAGAGTATTTTCTAAACTAAATAGGTTTTTAAAAATAAAATAAATTATTCTGGTGTAGTTGTTAGAAACAATGCAAGATTAGTGTCTAAGGGGTACAACCAGATAGAAGGAATTAATTTTAAAGAAAACTTTACCACTTTAGTTAGATTGGAAGCTATAAGAGTGTTACTAGCTTTTACCTGCTTTAAGGGATTCAAATTATACCAAAAGGTTGCCAAAAGTGAATTTTTAATTGTGGTAGTAAAAGAAGATATGTATGTTGAGCAACCCCTAGGCTTTAAAAATTCACAATTTCCTAATCATGTGTTCAAATTAAAAAAAGGCATTATATGGACTAAAGTAAGCACCTAGAGCATGGTATGAAAGGCTAAGCATATTCCTACTAAAGAGAATATTTGTTAAGGGGAGCTTAGACACCACCCTATTTCTAAAAAAGGTAGGAGATGAATTGCTCATTATCAACATTTATGTTGATGATTTTCTATTTGGATCTTTTGATAAATGTTTGTGATGAATTTTCAAAATAATAAGTAAAAGTTTGAGACGAGTATGATGAGAGAACTGACCTACTTTCTTGGATTTAATATAAGGCAGAAGGATGATAGAATTTTACTTCGTTAATAAAAATACATTAAGGACATCCTTAAGAATTATGAAATAAATATGGCCAAGCTAATAAACACTCCTATGAGTTATACTATTTATTTATATAAGGACTTAAATGGAAAATCAATTTATTAGAAGAAATATAGAGGAATAATTAGATCCCTTTTTTAATTGAGTACTAGTAGACCTACATTATATTATGTGTTTATCTCTATGCTAGATTTCAAGTTGATCCCAAAGAGTCCCACTTGACTATTGTTGAGAGAATCCTTATATATCTCTTACGAACTCAAAACATAGGAATCTAGTATCCTAGGCACAACACTTTCTTTGAAATCATAGGATATTCTGATTCATATTTTAAAGAATACATAGTTGATAAGAAAAGTAATTTTAGAATATCTCAATTCATAGGATAGTCCATAATCTCCTAGTCTAATAGAAAATAGAACTTAAATGCCCTGTCTACTATTGAAATTGAATATATAGCCTTAGGAAGTTATGTGGCAGAAGTCCTTTGGTTAAAATAATAAATACTTGATTTAGAATTACCTGTAGGCGCCATTCTAATCTTATGTGACATCACTAATGCTATATGTATTTTAAAGAATTCAATCTAACACTCGAGGAACAAAAATATAGACATAAGGCACTATTTTAATACGGACCATGTCACCAAGGGAAACGTAGAGCTACATCATGTAGCCACTAAAAATTAGCTTGCATATATCCATACAAAATCACTGGCCATAATTTTAAAATATATTTTTGCCTTATTTTTCTTTAGAAGCATGTAAGCAGTGATTAACTCATCTAAAATAGTTAAAGGAAGAAATATTGGTGATTGTTTCTCTTCTTCTATATCCTTTATGGTGTATTTTCTTTTTGAATCAATATCTATTTCGATTTAAATGTTTTACTTTGAAATGAAATCTATTTTATCTTCCAAGAGTAATCTAAATCATATGAATAATGTTCCACGTTAATGAATTTCTTTCAAGTTTTCTAAATCAAGTTATTTGTGTTTATCTTATGGATAAGTTTCTATTTTGCGATGTACCCTTCCTTATATAAGAGAGTGAGTTTATCTTCACTCATATTTGGTTGATAATCTCACAATTGAGAAAATCTTTTAAGGATTTAGAAAGGAAGCAAGCATGCAAAAATAAAAAGAGGGAAAAATGAGCTAAAAACTAAAAAGATGCGTAAGGGTCGCCAAATAAATTCAAGATGCTTGAAGTGCATCAAAAATCAAAAGATGAAAAATGTGCACTAAAATCTAATAAAGACGTACAAAATGAGCCCACTATGAGTTAGTTTAACTTTCTTTCATATCTTTCAAATCTTAGAAGACTCTATATGCCAATTGATATCTCCCACACTTGAATTTGAAAATCAAGATTTCTATTTAATTACTTTATAATATTATTCTATTAGATATTTTCCTGAAATGAAGTTTGAAAAGATCACTTTTTCCATCTAATTTCTTTACATATTTATATTTTTGTTTAGATAGAATTTTAACTTGTAAGGAGTCCGAGCTAGGGTTTACAAAATCAAATTTTCTAACCTTTCTATATTTCAACATTATAAATTCATTTTTTACTAGCTTTTAAATATAATAATAAGATAAATTTATTTTTTACTGGAGCAAATATATTTAAAAAAAACTTTTATTTTGTCTTATGGTTATTTTGGCATATATTTTGATATGTTTTATGTTATTTTTTTCTTAGTTTTTATTTTAAGCCCATCCTGATCACCACATTCAATTCTTTAAGTTCTTCAATGTTTATTCACATCATCCAGTATGATTCACATCATATTGTATGATCTTAACAAAACATCGGTTCTTTAGTCACAACTTATCCAATGGCTTATATCAATTAATTATTGGTGTCATCTCATATGATTCATACTTCATACTATATGATTCATATTACAAAAGGTGTTGTATAATTTGAATGCAATTGATATGATCTTATATGATAAATCATCCTATGTGATCCATATGTTCATACAGTACAATCTAGCTAGTCAACAATCATACAGGCTGACTCCTCCAGTCAATCGCCATATATGTAATCATCTAGTATGATATTTGATCATACTATATGATATGATCACCTTTTTTGATCGATTGTCTGGATGAATTAAATGCACAAGATTATCTAGTATGATCTCATGATTGTACTATATGATCTGTCGACTCTTATATAAATAACAACTGGTTCTTCAATTTCTTCACAACTTTCAAGTCCTCTAAACCCTTACTTTCCACTTACACTCTTATTATTGCAATGACTGGTGGCAAAAGGTCCAACGCACTTGCAAGTAGCTCTTATAGGTATGCTATCAATCCTTCATTCATTAAGCAAGCTGATGAAGTTGCCTACAACCTTTATAAAATTACTGGAATAACTCTTGGTTTCCTTCTCACACTAGCCTTTTCATTCAACTCTGAACTCTTATTTGAATTCTTTGTAAACCTTTGTATTAATAATGTATTTACTAGCCTATAATCATATGTTAATTGAAGGGTTATAGAAATAACCTACCAAGATTTTCATGAATTCCTTCACCTTTCATTCACTGGAGATAAAATCCACATCTTGAATTCAGATCTTAATTATAATTGGGGTCCTACCAACACAAGTCTTAGGGAAATAAATGTTAATTACCATGTAGCCAAAGTTAACACCTTAATAAATGATGCCTAAACCATCTAGAACATTCTTCATAACTCAATTATTCTTGAAGCAGGGGATTAGATTCATATTACACCTATTCTTTCACTTACCACCTACTACATCATGGCTAACATTAACTTTAATGAAGCTGATCTTATCATTCACTACAAAGAACATCTAGCCTGCATTAGAGATCCTAGTCACAAAAGAAAGCCTAACCTAGCCATAGGATATCTCATCACCTTTATCTTAGAGTTAGAATATAATTTACAAATTCCAGCTCCACCTGATCACCTCCTTATATTCTATTCCAATAGCTCCTTCCATGTCCTTCAAAGTACTCATCATCTCAATATGCATGAAGAGCTCGTCAAAGAGGAGGAAGGACCTATTCCTGCACCTGTCCCTATCTGCCAGCAGTCTTAGATTGAATAGGGGTTTCAGAGGTTTGATCAGTGGGAGGCTCATTTTGACTCCTACGTAGATGAGTAGTTGTAACAACATGACCAAGACTTAGCTTTCTTTGATGCATACATAGTTCAACAATAGCATAATGATAAGGATATGGCAAAGTTTGGAGATCCGTTTGCCTTTCTTCAATGCTTCTTTTAGTCACCACCACCACCTCCTCCTAATTAGGATTCTTATGGGTTCTTGTTTATTTTGTTTCTATTGTTGTATGTTTTTATAATGTATTTACTTTGTTCTCTTTAATGTTTTCTTTTTCCTTCTTTTACTTTGTTCTATTTAGTGTTTTATTTGTATCTTGTGTTTTAGTGAAACTAATTTTCTTCTTAATTATCTTATGTTTTTAATTATGTCTTGTATTTCCTTAAAAAAAAAAAAAACCGTTCCTTACTTTCAAAATTTAATATTTTTTATAGGGAGTTTCAAAGAATGTCAAAAGCTTTCAATATTTTTAAATAATAATATTTGACATCATCAAAAAATAGGAGATTATTTCAAATTTGGGCTCAAGTACTATGATTTTGATGATAAAAAACATTATTATTTTCTTATCACTATTATTATTGCATATCTATTTTGTTGCCTTGCTCACTAATACTTCAGGTCAACATGTCTATAGGCAACATCGATCAGCTTAAGATTGGGTAGACTAGTGTTGATTTTGTTTTTAATTTCAATTTCATTATACTTTTTTCCTTCTTAAGTTAAATCATGTATGTGGTGGAAACCAGGCTGAGTAACCTTGCATACATAGACTCAAGGGAGTGAGTTGGTGGGTTAGAGAAATTTCTAATTTTTGAACTTATCTACAATACGATGCATATCATATTAGACGATCAGTTAAGAAAGAAAACTCTAATTAGGGCTCCTCTATTAATTAAAAGTGATTAACTTAATTATACTATATGATCCATATTGTATGGGATGATTATTTATGATTATAAAAAATAGCTACAAATAATAATTTAGGCAATACCTTAATATTGAAAATTTGTTCTAATCATATAATATGATATACATCGCACTAAATGATTTATAATAATTGTGCTTAAATTGATCATGTGTTTAGGGGACTAATTATGGTAGAATTACTTGAGCCAATCGTATAGGATGATCGATGATGAACGTGCTGGACGGCCTGAGAGTAAATGGGATGATACTTACTCATCCCGTATCATCCAAAAAAACATGTTTTTTCTTTTAATTGTATAGATCAATCATACAAGATGACCCAAAAGATGCATGGGATGATATTTAAATCATTGCCCATCATCCCCTATCATACTATATGATCAGTACAGTAACTTGAACTAATCATATAGGATCATAGAATCGTACTAGATGATTAGTATAAATACTTGATTTGATTGTACATGCATGACATTACTATTTATTATGTCTGTAACGAATACTTTATACCAATCATCAAGGATGATTTCTTGATTGTAGTAGATGATCTTTGATGATAAATAAAAAATTAGGACTTCTTTTTTAGGCTCTCCATTTAAACTCTCATATTATCTTGAGAAGACATCCTTTGCTGTTATCTTGCTTTGAGAGAGAGCTTAGAGGATGAAAAGAAAAACTTTAGGAGAGAAAAATGGGTGAGATTCTTATGAGGGGGAGTTGTGAGGGATTCACAAAGGTTACTTTAAGCAAGATTTCCATCATCTTCTTCAAGCTGCTTTCTTGAATCCTTGGTAGCTCTGGGGAGATATTCTTTAGTATCAAATTTAGGTTCTTTGCCTACTCTAGGAGGGAGAAAAGGATTCAGGTTCTTTGCCTACACGATGAGGGAGTAAAAGGATTCAGGTTCTCTTCCTTCACCAAGAGGGTGAAAAAGATTCAAGATACTTTACATCACTGGGTTGGTGGAAAAGATTTTTGCAAGGGCTTCTCCACGTAGTTATGGGGGCTAAAAGAGAGACCCTAAAATGTTTGGTGTAATACTCAGAGAAGGCTTCCAGGGAGTAGATGTTGGTCATATTTGACTGAACAACTATAAAATTTGGTGTGTTTGTTCTTTTACTTTTCCACATTTTAATTTCCTCACTCATTTGTGATTTTTGTGTGATTGAAATTTTTAATTAGTGAACTTAATCTACTTTAGCATTGTGGGATAAAGTTGTTTATTTTAAAATATTTAAAAAATAAAAAGACTTTTCATTATTTTTATGTAATTTTTTAAAATAATCAATTCACCCCCTCTTGGTTAGCCTTGGGCTTATTCTTAAAGGTTAAACAACCTTTATGAACTTTCAAACTTATTGAAACTTGTGTAAAAAGCTAAAGTCTATCTCCAAATTTGTTTAAGTAAAGCTCCTATATTCAGCCGTAGCATTTTTGAGCCACTTGATCACACCATAATTATCTCCTTCAATGAAAACCCCTTTAGTGTCAAACATCAAATCCTTATAAATGCAATGGAAGAGAAGAAACAACAACAAAATAAATAGTTGTGGCATCCTAGTGTTCCAACAACCTCTCAGTGGCAAGAAGCAGCTGCCCCAATTCATCATAGAAACGAGTTAGGGTCACTTTCAGAAGGCTGTAACATTTTTTAAAGTTATCTGTGAAGTTGCTCTTAAGAAAATAACTTAACTACTCTTGTTACAAAGGTATCTTTCCATTACAAAATAAATTTGAAAATTTTTGAGAAAGTAGTGAGGAAGATTCCCCAAATAGAACCTCAAATTGATAATTAAAATTTTGCCACATCATGGTTTCCAAGGCATGACAATTTTTTTTATTTAATTTTTGTTAGAGAAACTTGTGATGAAGATTTTTGTGAGAACAATTTTGATTTGGAAATCTATCATAAATTGACATAGTGATGCATTTTTTATAGCTTGAGACATAATTTATCCATTGCAAATTAGATGTAATGTTGTGATTCATGTTTGACTTATTTTAGATGGCATATTTTAAATTTCATTAAAAACATAATATTTTATTATGGTAAAACATCTACTAGACCACCTATAGATATCTTAAAGATACAATACCCCTTGAGTTTCTTGAATAAGATGAAAATGATGGCAAAGCTTGAAATTTTTAGTGGTGGCACAAATTAAAATTTTCAAATATTCTATTAACTTTTTTGTTCTTTTTTGAGAAGGACATTGATAATTTAAAAAAAAAATATTTAAATTTACTATTTTTTTAAAAAAAAAACATATGCTTGAATGCTCTAATTAGTGTGCTAAGTATTTCAAGTGTAATGATGTGCATTATAATAACTTATGGGATTTACATTGCACAACTCAAGTTCAATCAAATGTTGAGATAAAGATGGACCAAGATGGACAACTTGAAGGATTTTACATTATTGTAAGAGTATATTAGTGGTCCACTAATATTACTTGCATGATTTAATTTGCTCATAATCTAAATATTTATTAATTATATATTATTTTTGATATAGAAATCTATACAAATTCTTTATTAAATAAATTTTATAACCTTTATTTTACTGCTTAATTTTTATCAAATATGAAGATTTATCTAATTAGAAAAATTAAGGCTAATAAGCTTATATGCTAAAAAATTTATTATTTAAATTAACTTGTTTCACATCCATTCATTAATGTATGATTAATTATATATACATTACATAATATTATTATATTAATATTCAATATTTCCTTAAATATTTAAAAATGTGCATAAGGTTTCATTTTGAAGAATATGATATTATGCTGTCCGAAACCTAATCTAATTTTTATTTCATTAGATTATTTAGATTCAGTAGATATAAAGTGATAGGTTATAAGACTCATTTACATTTCATTTGAATTTATAATAAATTTCCAAACATTATCTGATTTAAATATAATCTGCTGCTAGCCGTTTTAGCCCTATTTTGGATGCATATGAAGACTTTTTGACCTTCCCATGTGGCTAGCCATTTTATAGCCATTTTAATCTTATATATATTTAATATAAATGAATTCTTAATGAAATATAATATTATTACGTGATAGAAAATATATTAGGAAAATATTTTTATTCAAATGTGGCTTTACTTGCCCTTTCTCTTTAAATACCTCTCCTTTTCCTCATGTAAGAGCTGCCAAAAAGGAAAAACTCCAGCAATTCTTTCATTCTTTGTTCCCTCTTTACATGCTAAATCTTGAGAGGAGAAGCCTTGATTTTATTCCAAGAGCTCTATTTATTCACGAGATCAAAATCGTTGTTGGAAAGCATCAACACACAAAACCGAGTAACATCTCTTGAGTTTGCTTTCCATCTCTAAATCTTTACTTGTTGTTCTTTCAGCTTTCATCATATATTTCTTTCTTTAAAATATTTATTTATTGGTGAAATACTTGTTGGAAATTTTATATTAATGTTTTCTATATCACATCTTTTAAATCCATAAAGTTTAGCAAAGGAAATATTTTACTTCTTTAAGTTGGCATAGATTTACATCTATTATCAAATACATTTTACTTTATTTGAAGAGTTAAAATTTAAATTATCAAGAATATATTTTTTATTTAAAATATTAATCTTATTTTAAAAAAAATATATAAATCTATCTTAAAGTGAGCAAATTTAATATTTCATTTGAAGTAGTGAGGTAATTAAAGTTAATTTGTAAGATCACCTCAAATATTGCGGATATTTTATTGCAATATTATTTGAGCTTGTTTTATTTACATCAAATTGTATTTTTAATTTTCTTTATCTAAGCCATTTGGCTTAAAGAAGTTTGAATTGTAATTAGATTGGGTTGTACTCGCCCGTGTAGGAGAGTACTTAGGTTGTAAAGAGCTTATTTGGTTTAAAGAAGTGAGGTTTGCCAAGAAAACCTGGGATTAGTGAATTCTAGCTCAAAAGTTGGCTTGCATGGATGTAGGTCAGATTGGAATCCGGGCTGAACCATGTAAAAATATTGTGCCTCTTATTTTTATTTCTTGCATTTATTTTTATGTCCTTTTTTATAAGAATTATTGTGTGACTACTTACTCTTTCAAAATTGCTTTAAAATCATTTTAATTTCTTCTTTTAATAAAAATTTTAAAAATCCCAAATCACCCCTGCTTTTGGGGTGCCATAGTCATCCAACAATTGGTATCAGAGCCTTAGTTCTTTTTATTTTCGCTTAACATCCTAGAGTAAATCTACTTATAAACTATGGCACAAAGTTTTCATAAGGGTTCATTTCCTGAAGGACAATCCACTCATCATCCTCCATTGTTTGATAATGTTCCTTTTGATTATTGGAAAAATAGAATTAGTATATTTTTAAGAGGGAAATACTCTCATATGTAGCATATGCTTACACACCAATATCATACACCCACTAAAAAAATTAATGGTATTAAAATTGAAAATTCTTTTGATGAATGGACTGCATTAGAGAGAGAATTAGATGAGTTAAATGCTATGGTATGTAATACTTTGCTTTGTGCACTTCTTCCAAATGATTACATGAAAATTTCTATGTTAAATTTAGCAAAAAAAAAATGGGATAAATTAATTATAACTTATGAAGGTACTAGTGAAGTTAGAGATGTTCACATAAATAGACTTGTTCATGAATATGAATTATTTTGTATGCTCCTTCTAAATCCATTTTTGATATGTATACAAGATTTATGAAAATAATTAATACGCTACATTCTTTTGGAAGAATATATAAGAATCAAGACTTAGTTTATAAGATTCTTAGATGCATTCCCAAAGAATGGGATGCTAAAGTAACTGCAATTAGTTAGGCTAAAGATTTATCTACTTATCCACTTGATCAGCTTTTGTGTTCTTTGATAGCACATGAACACGTTATAGATCAAAGGGACAAATTGGATGGATCTTCAAAGAAAGAGAAAGAGAAAGGTAAAACTATTGCTTTGCAAATTGATGACAATGATGAACCTAATTCATCAAGCTCTAATCAAGATAGTGATGAAGTGGTCATGCTTTTAAGAAGACTTGGAAGCTTACTAAGGAAGAAAAATCAAAGGTATAAGAAATCCAAAAATTATAAATTTCAAACTAAGAAATTTGTTGCATGAGAAGAGATTATTTGTTACCATTACAAAAAGCCTGGATATATAAGAGGAGATTATCCAGATCTTATTGATTCAAAGAAAAAAGAGATGGATGTAGAGAGAAAGAGTGACAAGAAAGAAAAGAAGCATTTCAAGAAGTAAAAGAAGGCACTATGGGCCAATTCAGATTTAGATGAATCAAGTTCATCAGATGAAGAGGTAAACATTTGCCTTATGGTGGTAGGAGAATCAGATTGTGATTCTCAAGAGGTATGTAATGATATTTCTTATGAAGAATTAGATGATGCTTTTAATGAATTAGTCATTGAATATAAAAAATTAAAAAGAAAATATAATGCTTTAGAAAATAAGCATGAAAATTTAGATATTCGTTTTCATAATTTAAAAAATGAATGTGATGATTTGAAAAATAAAAATAGTTCTTTATTAGATCGTTCCTTACTTGTTTGTAAACTTGAAAGAGAAAATATTCTATTAAAATAAAGACTAGATTTATGCATGAAATCATATGTTTATTATAAATCTCCATCAAGTACAACATCAAATAAAAATTCTTCTTATATATCACATAGAAATCATGCAAAGCCATATGCAAACACTAATATTTGATGCAATTATTGTGGTAGAAAAGGACATATTTCATTTGATTGCTATGCTCTTAGATCACAAAATGCTAAACAATCATCTTTTGTATGGGTTCCAAAAAATACAAGTACTAGTATGTATTTTGCTGTGTGTTGATATGTATATTAAGTTGTGTATTGAGATGTATATTTAGTTGTGTATTGTTGTGTATTATTATGTATTTAGTTATGTAATAGTATGTATTCAGTTGTGTATTGTTGTGTATTCATGTGTGTACTGTTGTGTATTTTGCTATGATTTGTTATGTATTGGTCTGTATTGTTGTGTATTCAAATGTGTATTGTTGTGTATTACTATCTATTTTGTTATATATTTTGTTGTATGCTATTGTGTATTGATATCTATTTAGCTGTGTATTGTTATTTATTATTGTATATTTCCATGATCCAAGTTTATGGCAACCAGACATTGTTGTGTTTCTTCATTTAAAAACATTTTGCTTTTTCATAGTTGTGATTTTGAGAAATTTTATGAGAAATGCTATTATTTCTCTTTTAAGTCACTTGGTATAGCTGTTTCCTACTGAGTATTTTGCATATGTATATTTCAAAGATAATTTCTCATTATAATACACGTTAATACACAGCTTAATGCATATCTAAGTACACAGTAGCACAAAATAATATACAGTAATACACGATTTGTATCCAACAATATATAGTAATATACAACAGTACACAACAACAGATAGTTTAGTACACAATAATACAAAATAATATGCAACTTAGTACACAAAAATACACATCAATACATAGCTTAATACACAACAATACAGAGCTAAATATACAACAATACACAGTTCAATACACAATAATACACAGTTGTCATCATCTTAATACACATCAATACATAGCTGAATACACAACAATGCACAGCTCAATACAAAACAATGCACAATTTAATACATATAGCTCAACATAGTGTTTATTAATAAAAAATAAACAAATTCACAACATAATTTTCATGTCTACTACTATAAGCTTGTATATAAGATTGTACACAATAAATATATAGTAATACATGATTTGTATTAGGAAAAAAATTATTTCTAACATAATTTCACAAATACATATAATTTGAAGAATATAATCTAAACCCTAAAAAACTATATATTTACATTAAAACCATCCTTACATAACAAAATCATGCTTCTTCGCGGCATTCACCACATAAATATTTGAAGAATACACCGTAAATATGAAAAAATTATATTTTCACACAAAACACAATAAAAGTTAGGACTTTAAAATTTATCGATAATAACCCTAATTTCTCTCCATCGTTGGTTGCAATAACTCTTCCTAGACATTTTGCATACCACTTTTCATCTCCTAGGAGAATGCAACGTCCTCCAAACCATTTTTCATCTTCTTCACATATTTCTCATCTTTCTTTCTCAACAGGTAAAAGGTGATATTTTGCCCACCAAAACATTAAATACTTGGGCACTTTCGGGGGTTTCTTTTAAATATCATTCTGCTCATTTGAATGTGGACCCAAAAATAATTGGGTTTCAAAAGTTAACATTTGATTTAATTTTGTAGGAATGCCTTCAAATTAAAATCAATGAAGGTATGTGGTACTTGGACAGTGGATGTCCAAGACATGACGGGCGATAAAGCCAAATTCTCTACATTAGAATCAAGTGATGGAGGATATGTCACATATGAAGATAATGCAAAGGGAAAGGTTATTGGCATTGGATCCATATGTAAGAACTCAATTACTTTAGAAAAAGTCTTATTTGTTTCTAGTTTAAAACATAATTTAATATCAATTAGTCAATTATGCAATAAAGGTTTAAATGTTTCATTTTATGCTTCACATTGCATTATTAGAAATAATGAAACTATTTTGCTTATAGGAAATAGACATAAAAATATTTATTTAATTGATTTAGAGTATACAAATGATGTTAATTTTAATTTACTTTGCATGAAATCTACAAATGATGATGCTTCGTTATGGCATAGAAGGCTATGTCAGGCCAATATCCACACATTAAATAAAATTTCTAAACTTGATTTAGTAGTTGGTTTACCAAAAATTAATTTTCATTTTGATTCTATATGTGGTGCATGCATTCATGGTAAACATATGAAAAGTTCATTCAAGAGTAAAAATTTAGTTTCTACAAGTAGACCTTTTAGAATTATTACACAAGGACTTATTTGGGCCTATTAACACAACTAGTTTAGGTGGTAAAAATTATGGATTTGCTATTGTAGATGATTATTCAAGATACACTTGGGTATTATTCTTAACTAATAAAAATAATACATTTGAAGATTTTAGAAAATTTACTAAGTATATTCAAAGAGAACAAGGTTATTTGATTCATAAAATTCAAACGGATCACGGTGGAGAATTTGAAAATAAATCATTTCAAAATTATTGTGATGAAAATGGAATTATACATAATTTTTCAGCTCCTAGGACTGCTCAGCAAAATGGTGTAGTTGAAAGAAAGGATCATACTTTGGTAGAATGGATGTCAAAAGGGCATTTTTGAATGGGTATATTGATCAAGGTGTTTTAGTAGAACAGCCACCAGGTTTTGAAAGCATTAATTTTCCTAATAATGTATATAAATTAAAGAGAGTTTATATGGTTTAAAACAGGCTCCACGTGCTTGGTATGATAAGTTCTGTAACTTTTTAATTGAACATAATTTTAGATAAGGTAAGGTAGATACAACTCTTTTTATCAAAAATATTAGAGATGATTTAATTACTATACAGATTTATGCTGATGATATCTTATTTGGAAGTACAAATGAAAGTTTATATCATGAGTTTTCCTCATTAATGTTAAAAGAATTTGAAATGAGTATGATGGGAGAACTTACATTTTTCTTAGGACTTCAAGTAAAACAACTAGAGTCTGTCACATTCATATGTTAAATCATAAATGAATTATTAGAAAGTTTGATATGAGGAGATTTAAATTGAGTAAAACTCCTATAAGCCCATCAACTAGACTTGATTTAGGTGAATTAAGAAAACCAATAGATCAAAAACTTTATAGGAGTATGATAGGTTCACTTTTGTATCTTACTACTAGTCGGTCTGATATTATATTTGTTGTATGTTTATGTGCAAGATTTCAAGCTAATCCTAAGGAATCACACTTAATAGCAGTTAAGCGAATATTTTGTTACTTGATCGGAACTCATAAGTTAGGCTTATGGTATCCCAAAAATTTATTATCGTGTAGTTTAATTGCATATTCTGATGCAGACTATGCTAGTTGTAAGGTTGATAGAAAAGTACATCTGGAACCTGTCAATTTTTAGGATCGTCGCTTATTTCCTGGTCTTCTAGAAAACTAAATTCAGCCGTTTTATCCATTGCTGAAGCAGAGTACATAGCTGTAGGTAGTTGTGTTACTCAAGTTTTATGGCTAAAGCAACAAATAGAAGATTTTGGAATTAAGCTTAAAAATATCCCCATTAAAAGTGATAATACAAGTGCTATAAGTTTAACAAAAAATCCTATACAACATTCATGAACTAAACACATAGAGATTAGACACCATTTTATTAGAGATCATGTTAATAAAGGTGATGTGAATATAGATTTTGTAAACACGGATTCTCAAGTAGCTGATATCTTTACAAAACTGTTAGCTGAAGAGAGATTTTGCATGTTAAGACGTATGCTTGGGATGTTAGATACTAACATTTAAATTTCTTTTATATGTTTAATTATTCTTTTTGATGTTGTCAATGGGGGAGAAGAAGTACATATGTTGGTCATAATTCATTTTACATGCATACATTTAGGGGGAGAATTAATTGCATATTTCTTAATTATTATATATATTTTTCTAATGCTTAAAAGTTATGATAAAAGGTCAATTTGCACCTTTGTTATAACTATACCCAACATAAATTTGTCATCATAAAAAGGGGGAGATTGTTGATATTACCTACCTCATGACTTATTTTAGAGATTTTAATGATAACAAACATATGCTTGGATGCTCTAATTTGTGTGCTAAATATTACTTTTTTTTTTGAAGAAATGCAAATTGCATTAAAAGAAGAAAAACCTAATACAAACTAGAAAGCAAAAGCAAACCCTTTAAAACTACCATAATGGATATACAATCCACTAAATTCCATTTTAGATCCATTGGGGTGATGGGGATACCAAATATTTAAACAACCTAAAAGGTTGGTTAGTATCCCAGCTTTACCAAAAGATGGAAAATGAAACCTAGTAAAAATTCCATATTTCATCATAATGGTTTTAAAAAGGTAAAAGAAGCTTATAAGCAAAACAAGTAAATGAAAACTAGTTACAAGAAAAATAAAAATAGCAACTAAACCAGCTATCCAAACACCAATGAGACCCCCATCGATCTTAGGGTCCAACAAACTCCAATCAAGAGTAGAAAACGCTATTGTTGCATCCATACAACCGACAACAGCTACTATATTCCAATGTAGAATCATAATACCGTCAACCATCTGAAGAAGCCAATAACCTTCCTCAATAATGCCAGCACCAACCAAACTGAAATTCATCACCACTCTCATCACATTAACAAGAGAAAAAACAAAAAAACTTCTAATCCTTCGAATCTTTAACCAATAAGACTTGATAATCAAAGGAGAACTGAAAAACAAGAGACCAAATAACCACCTCATCATTACAAATCTCAACCAACAACCTCCTCAACATAGTCAATCTACGGGCAGACCCTTTAGATGGTCCAAATAATGTAGACGAAGCAATAACAACAACTCCATCATCAATAGGCAAAGAGATGACCTCAAACAAATCTTGATCCTCATAGAACAAAAAAATAACATAGGCAACACCAGCAACCCCCTTCAAAAAATAATCCCAAAAACCATCCAGTAAAAGAACATTAGCTTCACTAATATTAGCTTTATCATAGCATTTATTTGATCTGTTCCCATTGGAAGATCCTCTAAAAACCATTAAAATGGCTTCATAACCATAGACAAAAGCATCATTTGTTCCTTGATTCTTCAGAAAAATAACTTGAAAACTAGTATTCGTTTCTTCAAAAATCATGAAGAAATAATTAAAAAAACTGTTCAAAAGATCTTCAAATAGAACCGTCCAAACCCACCTCTTAATCTTTAATTGAAGATTTCCAATCCAAAAATATTTAAGTAAATGCCGAATCCACTCCAAGAAAATCTCATGTTCAATCGGCAAACACTAGAAAAAATCAACTCCAAGAATCGACTCAGGGTTATCAAGAAATCTAAACTGAATCAAGCAAAAATTAACGAAAACTTTCTCAAGACTTTTCAAAGCAGAACAACCATTCAACAAGGCAACTACGACCAAATGGTTTCCCATCTGATTCCAAGCCAAATTCATCCACCAATTGGAAATCTCATTCAACCAAAAAATCAACCCACCATCGATCAAACAAAAATTCTTCTCAAAGATCACATCCAGAATTAAGAAATTACCACCTTCAATCAACACCTTAGGATCTGAATAATAATCAAAGATTATATCCATATCCAAAGGATGGAGAACTGAAATTTATTCTGCCATACCCATCTTGAATGCCAAAACCTCTCTACAAAGAATCATTAAAGAACATCCGTCAGCCATACCTAGCCGACGGAGAACCACCGATCTCCCTGGATCTTCCAAAATCTCCAAGATTGCTCTTCTCTATGCTTCCGCTCTGCTCTACTTTTCGCTCTGCTCCACTCCAAAATTCAATAATATTTTAGGTGTCCTAAGTATTTCAAGTGTAATGGTGTGCATTATAATTACTTACGATATTTACATTGCACAACTCCAGTTCAATCAAATGTTGAGATAAAGATGGACCAAGATAAACAACTTGAAGGATTTTACATTATCGTAGGAGATGTTAGTGGTCCACTAATATTACTTGCATGATTTAATTTACTCACAATCTAAATATTTATTAATTATATATTATTTTTGATGCAAAAATCTATACAAATTCTTTATTAAATAAATTTTGTAACCTTCATTTTAATGCTCAATTATTATCAAATATGAATATTCATCTAATTAGAAAAATTAAGGGTAGTAAGCTTATATGGTAAAACATTTATTATTTAAATTGACTTGTTTCACATCCATTCATTAATGTATGACTAATTATATATATATATATATATATATATATAGTACATAATATTATTATATTAATATTCAATATATCCTTAAATATTTAAAAATGTTTATAAGGTTTCATTTTGCCGAATATGATATTATGCTGTCAGAAACGTAATCTAATTTTTATTGCATTAGATTATCTAGATTTGATAGATATATATATTGATAGGTTATATGATTCATTTGGATGTCATTTGTATTTATAATAAATTTCAAAACATTATCTGATTTAAATAGAATCTGCTGATAGCCGTTTTAGCTCTATTTTGGATGCATATGAAGACGTTTTTGACCTTCCCATGTGGCTAGCCATTTTATAGCCATTTGAATCTCATATATATTTATTATAAATGAATTCTTAGTGAAATATAATATTATTAGGTGATATAAACTATATTAGAATAATATTTTTATTCAAATGTGACTTTACTTGCCCTTTCTCTTTAAATACCTCTTCTCTTCCTCATGTAAGAGCTGCCAAAAAGGAAAAAATACAGAAATTATTTCATTCTTTTTTTCCTCTTTACATGCTATATCTTGAGAGGAGTAGCCTTGATTTTATTACAAGAGCTATTTTTATTTGCGAGATCAAAATCATTGCTGGAAAGCATCAACACACAAAGCCGAGTAACATCTCTTGAGTTTGCTTTCCTTCTCTAAATCATTACTTGCTAATCTTTTAGCTTTCACCATATATTTCTTTCATGAAAATATTTATTTTATGATGAAATACTTGTTGGAAATTTTATATTAAAGTTTTCTATATCACATCTTTTAAATCCATAAAGTTTAGCAAAGCAAATATTTTACTTCTTTAAGGTGGCATAGATTTACATCTATTATCAAATTCATTTTACTTTATTTGAAGAGTTAAAATTTAAGTTAGAAAGAATCTATTTTTTATTTAAAATATTATTCTTATTTTAAACAAAATATAAATCTATCTTAAAGTGATCAAATTTAATATTTCATTTGCAAGTAGTGAGGTGATTAAAGTTAATTTGTAAGATCACCTCAAATAGTGTGGATATTTTAATGCAATATTATTTTAGCTTGTTTTATTTACATCAAATTGTATTTTTCATTTTCTTTATCTAAGCCATTTGGCTTAGAGAAGTTTTAATTATAATTAGATTGGGTTGTACTCGCCCGTGTAGGAGAGTACTTAAGTTGTAAAGAGCTTCTTTTGTTTAAAGAAGTGAGGTTAGCCAAGCAAACATGGGATTAGTGAATTCTAGCCCGAGAGTTGGCTAGCGTGGACGTAGGTCGGATTGGAATCCGGGCCGAACCACGTAAAAAATTTGTGCCTCTTATTTTATTTTCTTGCATTTATTTTTCTGTCTTTTTTTATAAGAATTTATGTGTGACTACTTACCCTTTTCAAAATTTCTTTAAAATCATTTTAATTTACTTCTTTTAATAAAAATTTTAGAAACCCCAATTCACCCCCCCCCCCCCCCCCCCTCTTTGGGTGCCATAGTCTTCCAATAGCCAATTCTTATATTTAGAATGAGTTGAATAATTACTTTATGATTAACATATTCAAATATTTCTTTCTCAATATAAGTGATTTTTTAAAGGGAAACCCACGGAGGGGTCTACCCGTTAATAGAAAAAATGATTATAATGTCCTTAAAAGGAACTCAAGCTCACTATTACTCTGATGAGCTACAAAAAAGAAAAAAGAAAAAAAAACCTATGAGCTCGAGTTCCCTACTGAGCATAGATACAAAAAATCTTAGGTACATTCTACGGTGCACAAGAGAGAGCACCCAAAAAATAATAGAGGTACAACAAATAATATAATGCTCCATAGTCCTCCTGAACAACTTAACCACAAAGAAATCTGCATTGAAAGCAATCTGCTCAAGAGGATAATAGACAAAAATGTAGAAACGATAGTAGAAATATAAATTTATAAGGTTATGGAACCAATGCAAATCCCACTTACAACCAAAATTAACACACCTAAACCTAATAAGACCAAGTCTCATCAGCCAACCACAGTGAACTAGATAGTACAACATAAGGTTCACAATAGTATGACCATGATAATCAATAAGAAGCAAATCACCAAGAACAAAGAAAGAGCACTTAGATAAGAAAATCTTATGACCCTATAAACTGGCCAGTAATAGTCCATAAGAGACCACAACACGCCTAGAACATTATGAAAGTTTGTTAGGGATGTTAAGCCCTTAAGAACTAGCCCGAGGCTAATTAAGAGAGGGGGTGAATTGGTATTTTAAAAAATTTTCTTTAGGTAAAGCACAAGATTAAAACCAAAATCACCACAGAAATCAGAGTGCAAAAAATAAATAAACGTGAAAGAAAAATAAAGAAAGATCACACCGGATTTATAGTGGTTCGGATAATTCTTGACCTACGTCCCCTCCTCGGAGGCACCCTCCAAGTATTTCACTAATTAAATGTCTCTCCTTTAGCTCCCACATCTAGGCAGAGAAGGTTTTACAATAGAGTACTTTTCACCAACCCTAGTATGGCAGAGAATTGACTCCTTTTGCTTATTCCTGAAGCAGGAGGAGAACTTAGACCTTTTGCTGAAATAGACCTCCCAAGAACCTCCCAAGGATGAAGAACGAAGAATGGAGATAACGACTTGGAACCTTGCTTGGAGCAACCTTTGTGATCCCTCTCACAAACTCCCCCTCACAAGTTCCTCTCTCTCTCTCTCTCTCTCCCTCTCCCAAGGCTCTCTCAGGTCAAGACAACAGCACTCAAGGTCTTGCATGAGAAAATTTGGGTCCTTTAAATAGAATTTCATGAATTGACTTATTGTCCAGGATGATAAGAATATCATCCTAGCCGATTAGTACAAAATTAACCCAATCAATCGGGACGATTTGGGATGATCACAAGAAAATTGGTTATATCGTCCAAGCTGTTACAATATTGTCCTAACCGATTAGCTAAAATTCGAGTACAATCATCCTGAACGTTGCCCGAAATAAATGCTGGCCGATGTCAATTGTCAAGGACATCATCCCCGATGTGATCGGATCAATCAGCCTTAATTGCTTTCCATAATTGCCAGATTAATTTAGGCATAATTGTGTTGTATCATCCCGGCTGATATGGAGATCATCCGGGGCGATATTTTAAAATAAAGAATACTTAAATTGATCATAGCGGTTGATTCTTTTTGATTTGAGCATGTCGTCCTGGCCGATACAAAGATCGTCCAGGATGACTTGCTTAATGATGGCTGCTTAACTAGGATGCCTTAAATAGGGTTTCTATTTTTAGTTGGATCATCCTGGCCGATTTGAACATCATCCAGGCCGATGTACTCAAAATAAAAAAATTTAGAAAACCTGTCAAGTGTGTGTGTACAAGGTTACTTAGCATCAGGAACCTCTTTTACAATTGACTCAAGAAAGGAGAAAAATATTGACTTGACTCAACTTAAATCTACCCGATCTTGAGCTAGCTTGAGTTGCATTCGATCTTGTGGACCCGAAAAGTTAGTAGGCAAGGCAGTAGTAGGAAATCATGAATGTTTGCTATCTTCAAAAGTCTAATCCATAAACTTAGATTTGCAATAATCTCCCCCTTTTTGATGATGGCAAACACAAGCAAAGAATTCCAAGCAGTTATGGCAGTTCAGTAAAAATAGTGTGATGAAAAAAAATAGTTCACTAAGTTTCAGAATTAAAAGTACAAGATATATCAGACTATTCCCCTTTTGACATCACAAAAAGGAGGGAAAAATAATAAAACATAAATAAAAAACATAACTAAAACAAAACATAAGAAAAATAAACTACAAAAAATGGAAACTAAAATAAAAAAAAAAAGAGGGATACTGATCATCAGACAGAGGTGGTGGTGGTGGTGGCAGCTGAAAGTAACTGGAGAGCGTAGCAAACTTTGCCCCAAACTAGGCCATGTCCTAGTCATGATGCTGCTGCTAGTGTGTAACATAAGCATCAAAACGGGTCTCAAACTAATCAAATATCTCCACCAACTGATCCAACTGAGAGTGCTAGTGGAGAGGAATAGGTTCATAAACAAGAGTGGGAGCGAGAGCCTCCTCCTCCTCGGCCCCCCAAGCTTCCCCATCCCCTGGATGCAGATGAGTAATGTGAAGGGCGTTGAAGGAATTATTTGAGTAGACGGCTGGCTGAAGGTCGGGAGGAGAAGGATATTGAAGTTGGTTTTTGGATTCTAGAACATATGCAATGATGTGTCCTAGAGCAAGATTTGGCTTTCTTCTATGACCTGGATCTCGAATGGTAATCAAATGCTCGATCTAGGAAAGATCAGGTATGTGGCATTGAATTCTCTATGGGTCAGAATGTAAAAGGTAGTAAGTGAAAGAAATGGGATGATGTGGACTCGGTCCCCGGCTTTTAGAATAACAGAAGTGCGAAGGACATGCTGGATTGTCCTTGCATCTTTGAGTAAAGAGCTAGTCTCTCCAACATGAAAGTGTGCATTGGTGTGGAGAAGAAAGTGATTTGCAGTGAACCAGTCAAATTCAGGATCAGAGACAATGGTATGCAGCTTATCCCTAGTGTTGGACAGTTGCAATAGTTCAGCCTGATATGTGATCTCGACAGAACGTCGATTCACATAAGAGGTAAGAGCAGTGTAGGAAGAATTTATGCGGAGGTTTGCAAAAAATTCAAAAAAAAATTCAAAACTAAAGGGGACTGCGAGGGTGAGAATAAAGCAAAGAGAGGTGTGAGTGAAAAGATTCAGTACTGAATAGAAGAGATAGATTGGATTGATTGTTCGGGAGAGAGTAATGTTACACTCTTTGTAACGATGGTAGGCAGCCTGATCATCTGCCTCCAAAAAATGAGGGTCTAACATTCCCCTCGAGGAGCTGCCAGATGTCTGATGAGTACGCTTTCCTCTAGCCATAGTAAGCAAACATGAAGAAAACAAATGAGGTGAAGTAGATTGAAGAGAGAAAAAATGGCTGGAAGGATCAAAATTTAAAGGATCGGTCGGATTGTCTAGGCTGATCGCAGGATCGTCTAGGACAATCCGGTATAATTATTGTGAACAGGCTGATTGGCCAAAAAGGCAATCCGATCGTCCAGGACAATCAGAGATCTTCCGGGATGATTAGACACAAGCGATCGTCCCTAGGAGTCAACCCGGATGACCGTTGAAAAAATAGATCGTCCAGGACGATTAGGTGGATCGTCCTTGATGATGCATAATAATGGATCATACCAACCAAATTTAAAATGTTTTAAATCATGCACCACGTGTATTGTCTAGGACAAACAGTGGATCGTTTTAGGACGATTGTACAAAAATGGATCATCCCGGGCAAAATTATAGATTTTAAACATGCTGACACGTATATCGTCCAGGATGAACAGGTGCATTGGACGGGATAATAACCAATAAATGCGTCATCCAGGACAAAAACGTTATCGACCAGGATGATCAAGATGATTGTAGTAGAGGACAATCATATCGTCCAGGATGATAAAGGACTGTCCAGGACGATGAGAACAGAAAAGTCATAACATTCAGCAGATGGAGTTTTTTGAAGGAAAATACATATTTTCCAGGATGATAAAGGTATCGGCCAGGACGATGTGAAAAAAAATTTGAACTCAAAGGAAGGATGGAGATGATCAGAGAAGTCCCAAAAATAATAAAATCAACTAAGAACAATAATGCTATAACATGAAAAAGGCATAAAAACTATCAAATAAATAAGTTTTTTTAAAAATTTTTATTTAGCAAGACAAGTATATGATAAATGCTCCAAATAATTAAATTTTAAATATTTGTAAGATCAATGTGTTAACAACATCGAAATCTGAAAATGGTATAATATCCGATCTTGTTAACCCTAGCTCGAACTTCTTTTAGGAAAAAATCATCTTTTGAAAACAAAACCCATAACTCAGAATAAACTAATTGGAAAGAAAAAAGATCCATTCAAAACTTGCTCCAAGGAAAATATCTTATAGAATAATATATTAAAGCAATTTGTCTCGATCATGGAATTTGAAATCAAACCTTTGAAAATATCAAGTAACCTATGAATTCTTCTAAAATTTTTAATTTGAAAGAGCGGTAAGCTTATCTTTTGTGGGATCATTTTATGCCTCTTGACAATTTGAATGGCGCTCTTTGCGCATATTTTAATTTTTGATACACTTTTGTGTATATATTTTATCAATTTGGCTTCAATGTGCATCTTTTTCTTTTTGACATCATTAGCATTTTTATTTTCTGTTCTTGCAAGCTAGATCCTTTTTTCAACAACTCTTAAAATATATTTAGTTGTGAGTAGATATTCAAGATATTAGAGAAGAGAAACTCACTCTCTAATATAAGGAAGAATAGACCACAAAGCAGACTTTAGTAATTATATGATAAATGTAATATCAACATTTCAATTAACTTGAAAGATATATTAGAGCTTTGAATATTATAAATATAAGATAGATTACTATACCAAGGTAGAAATGATCTTAATTTTAAAAACCAATTGTTAATTTGAGATAGAATTTTATTTAGAAAAGAAAATTATACCACTAAAAGAGGTTAGAGTGAGGGAAACCATCAACGGTGTTTCTCCCTTTAACTGATTTAGAGATGTTAAAACATTAACTATAAATTTACAGAAAATAAAATTAAGGAGAAAATATCAATTCATCGATGATCCAAAAAGAAACGTGCTAAAAAAAATGACAAAAAGTAGAGAAAGAAACAAACTAAATAAAAAGTAAAGAATTAATCAGAAAATCATGTAACTCAGATTTAATTAAGTAGCAGAAATAAGCAATTAAGAGTCATGAGCCTCCGTAGCCCTAAGTACCATATGCTCTCACAAGGTCTTTGGTAAAAGCACGCCTGCAAAAATCATCAAATGTCAGATTTAGGAACCCGAATAGGTTTGGGTTCCTTCTTATGAAAAGAAGAATGTGATGCATGAGTGTTATGCAGTGAATTATATAATTTTGGTCTCCATACCCAATGTGTACTATGGTGAATGGTGCATGTATGTGCTTTGTGTCCTAACATGCCACATGAAATACATCTAACTCCAGGAAAAGGATTTTTTAATCGGTTTGGGTTATAATGCCTCTTCCTAGTTATTGGCTTTGGATCAAATGTGGGTGTCATTCAATTTTCTTACATGTACCAATTCAGTTTTAAACCTCAAGTGAGCATTTTCTAAATCATTTTCTAAACAGTGCTTTTTATGCTCATATTCTTTAGTAGAAGCTTTAAAATCAGATTCAAGCAAGGTGTAGGACGATTCCAAAGAATCATGCTTAATTATTACTTCAGAGCGCTTTTTATTTAAATCATCAAATTCATCAAGTAGAGACAAGTGATTGCTATCAATTTGAAAGTGATCTTTTCTCAAAATTTCATGCTCTTTTTGTAAATTCAAAAACTCCAATTTCAAACTAGCATGAGTTTTCTTAAGTTTTTTATATGATGCATGGATTTTCTCACATATTTCAAATAATTGGTGATAGGTTGGTTAGCATACCTCTTCTTGGTCAGATTGTTATCAATCATCAGCCATTAAGCACAAGTTTGTTGTCTCCTCTTCAGGTTCAGTCTCAGATGAGTCAGATGCAGACTCCGCCCAAAAGGCTTTTTGGGCTCGCTTCTTATCCTTTTTGAACCTAGATTTTTCCTCATTATTTTCTTTGCTTGAGTGATCCTGAAGTGTAGAAAAATCATCTCTGACATGTCCAGGCTTCCTGCATTCAAAACAAACAACATCAGAAGAACCTTTAAAATTTTTGTTATCCTTACCTTTTCTCCAATTTTGATGATACTTATGACTCTTCCTTAGAAAGTTTTTGAATTGCCTAGTGATGAAGGAAACTTCATCGCTTTCAGACCCAAAAGAATTTGTATTTGTTTCATTTGCCTTTAGTGCTATGGTTTTCTCCTTCTTTTTCTCACCTGCATCCAAATTTCTTTGATTCACTCCTTGCTCGTAAGCAATGAGTGAGCCAAGTATGTTGTCAATCGAATAAGTATTCAAATCTTTAGATTCAGAAATTGTAGTAATTTTAGTATCAAAAGAGGAATGCAAACATCTTAAAATTTTGTTTACTTTTTCATAATTAGTGAGTTCTCTTCCTAAGGCATGCTAAGAAGTAACAATCTGAGTAAATCTCGTATACATATCAGAAACTGATTCATGAGGTTTCATACAAAAAATATTCATAATCATGTAAAAGAATATTCAAACAGGATTGCTTGACCTCATTAGTACCTTCATAGATGATACACAATTAATCCCAAATTTCTATACCAGTAGTGCAAGTGGAAACACGCATGTAATCTTCCGATTTCAAAGCACAAAAAAAATAGTTCAAATATTTTGCATTTAATTGTGCTAAATCCCTATCATCTAGAGTCCATTCAGTAAAAGGAAGTGGAACAGTAATACCATTCAATTTTCTAGTTGGAGGTGTATAACCATCCTTACCAAGCATCCACATGCGATAATTAATTGATCAAAGAAACATAGACATGCGAGTTTTCTAAAAATCAATAGGGATATTATCAAACAATGGTGGTCGGGTAATAGAATACCCTTCCGTAGTATTAAGATTTCTGTTGTTAGCCATGGATCAAAATTCAAAAAGTTTTCAAACTTACTTTTTATGAATCCCGCTCTAATACCACTTGAAAGTTCGTTAAGGATGTTAAGCCCTTAAGATTTAGCCCGAGGCTAACCAAGAGGGGGGGGGCGGTGAATTAGTATTTAAAAAAAAAAATTAGATAAAGTACAAGATTAAAACCAAAATCATCACAGAAATCAGAGTGCAAAAAATAAAAAAATATGGAAGCAAAATAAAGAAAGATCACACCTGATTTATAGTGGTTCGGTCAATCCTTGACCTACGTCCACTCCTCAGAGGCACCCTCCTAGTATTGCACTAACTAAGTGTCTCTCCTTTAGCTCCCACAATTAGGAGAAGAAGCCTTTACAATAGACTCCTATTCACCAACCCCGGTACGGCAGAGAACCGACTCCTTTTGCTTCCTCCTGAAGTGGGTAGAGAACCCGTACCTTTTGCTGAAATAGACCTCCCAAGGATGAAGGGCGAAGAATAGAGATGACGACTTGGAACCTTGCTTGGAGCAACCTTTGTGATCCCTCTCACAAACTCCCCCTCACAAGTTCCTCTCTCTCTCTCTCTCTCTCTCTCCCTCTCCAATGGCTCTCTCAGGTCAAGACAACAGCACTAAAGGTCTTCTTGCATGATAAAATTCGGATCCTTTAAATAGAATTTCATGAACCCACTTAATCGTCCATGATTATAGGAATATCATCCTGGCCGATCAGTATAAAATAAGCTCAATCAGCCAGGACGATTTGGGACAATCAGAAGAAAATTGGTTACATCATACAGGCTGATACCATATCGTCCTGGCCGATTAGTTCAAATTCGAGTATAATCATCCTGAACATCGCCCAGAATAGATACTGGCCGATGTTAAATGTCCAAGACATCATCCCAGCCGATTCTTCGATCGGCCCGGCCAATGTGATCGGATCAATTAGCCTTAATTGCTTTCCATAATTGCAAGATTAATTTAGGCATAATTTTATTGTATTGTCCCGGCCGATATAGAGATCGTTCGGGCTAATATTTTAAAATAAAGAATACCTAAATTGATCATGGTGGCTGATTCTTTCTTATTTGAGCCTGTCGTCCTGGCCAATACAAGGTCGTCCAGGACGATTTGCTTAGTGAAGGCTGGATAACCTGGATGCCCTAATTAGGATTTCTATTTTTTAGTTGGATCATCCTGGCCGATATGAACATCATCCAGGCTGATGTACATAAAACAAAAATATTCAGAAAACCCCTCAAGTGTGTGTGTGCAAGGTTACTTAGAATTAGGAACCACTTTTATAATTGACTCAAGAAAGGAAAAAACACAGACTTGACTCAACCAAAATCTACACGATCTTGAGCTGGCTTGAGTTGCATTCGATCTTGTGGACCTAAAAAGTTAGTAGGCATGAAAGTCATAAGAAATCATGAATGTTTACTATCATCAAAATTCTAATCCATAAACTCAGATTTACAATACATTGCATGAAAAGAAGCAATAGTCTCCCATAACGTACACCAACAAAATTGGAATTATAAGCATATTAACCCACCGGAAATGCAAATACCCCAAAGACCCACAAAAGGCTTCCAATCCATCCAAGCAATAAAAACCAACAGCCTGTATGAAGCCTCACCGATCTCATAGTTTATATCAAAACACTCCAAGAAGTAAAAATGAGAGAAATAAAATAAACTAAAAGACAACAACCCACAAACCTGAACCAGCCTCAACCACAAGGCCATAACAAAACCATAGAATTCAATATACCCAGCCACCAAAATCTACAATAACACCAGAGAAGGCACAAAGACAACCCAGTTGAAAAGCAGAGGGCCCAGCCAATCAAGAAAGATCATAAAAAATAGTAGGAACTTAAACTTAAACTAGACAAATCGACCACCTTAAGAAATAACATAAGGAACACTAATTTTATCCAAATTTAACCCCTAACATTGAAAGGTAAATTAAAACTAATTAAATTAGCTAAGGAATCCAACCCACAACCCCACATGGCTATGGCATTAGCAGATGCATTCCTCTCCACAATAAGAATAGAAAAAGAGAAGTTAAACATGCTCAACTAAGTCTTAAATTCCCTCCTCATGTAAAAAAGACCAGGAGAATAATTCTTATCATTCCTCAAAATAGTAGACTCATAACCATAAGAAGAACCAACCCCCACCATAATATTAATGAAATGAGTAGAAAAACACAACTTTAAACCATAGAGGATAGCAAAAGTGGTAGCAGTATTAACATCATAATTATAATGAGGGCCAGCAAAACTCAATATACAGTTATCGTTGGAGTCCTTGTTGACTCCACCACAAGCCTCCATATACTTAGTGTTAATAGCATCCACATTTAACTTATTGAAATTACTAGGAGGTTTCAACCAAGAAATACTTCTTGGGCGATTATGACAAACATCCATGTCTAGTTTAATCTAAAAGTCAACCACAGTTATAAGATGATTTTTGAAATTCTTAGCAGAAATTAACTTTGTAGAAAAAGGTCCCTTATCTTATCTTTAACATTTTGAATAATTATATGTTGATTCATAACCATACCATTAAAACAAGGATTATTCATATCCAACCATAAATACCAAAGGATAAGAGAGGGAATAACACTCCTTATATGACCTTTAGCATTAACAAACCAACACTTAAGTAAGGATTTAATAGAAATATTAACATTGAAGCAGTTTAAGTGAAAAATATCCTCAAAATAAGTCCAAGCCTTAACAGCACAAGGAACATAGACAAAGACATGGTGTATATTATTCAAATGATAGCAATATTGGCATTTAGAGGGAAGTATGAAATCACTATTAATCAAATTGTCATCCATTGGGATAAACTTATGTAAAATATGCCAAACAAAAATAGAAATTGTAGAAGGAATATTTTTATGCCAAATTATTTTAAAAATCTTAGAAACCTCTTTATTTGCTCTAAGGAATTTCATGCATCCTTTAAACAAAATTTACCATCTTTAGATATGGAATAAAGCTGAACATCAAGAGAATCCATATTTAAAGGGATCTGCTAAATTTACTGAGTGATAAAATTAGGGATCACATTAGAAAGATTCTCAACATCCCAGCCATAATCAGTGAAAAAATAATTAACCTTCACAGAAGCTTTGGAGGAAGTACTAATAATAGAATCAATAGAATGGCCTCCCAACAAATAATCCTGCCAAAAGAAAGAATTACCACGACCAAGGCCCCAACAGATAGACAGCTCAACTGCCCATTTAACTTTGCAAAGATGATGCAAAACTTTAGAATTACCTTTATTAAAACAACACGTGGTGGGATGCTTCCCCCCCACAATACTTGACATTCATAAATTTAGCCCAAAGGCTAAAGTTAGCACATAAATTATACAATAATTAAAAAGAAAAGGAATAAGACAAATCCTTCAAAGACATACAACACATATCCCCTTCATCAAAGGTACCACAACATTTATTTCAGGAACACCAAATGGATTTTAGAGCCGTTACTAGCTCCTTTCCAGAAAAACACATTTAATTTTTTTTCAATCCTGTTACTCAGCTTGAGTAAGAAACAAAGTTTGAAAAATATAAATAGGAATAAAATAAAGAACAATTTTAATAAGAGTTAATGACCAACAAAATTCAGAAAGTTAGAATCCCAAGAGGAATGTCTATTATGCACAACCGAAATTAAATGGTAAAAAAGAAATGATTTCTTTCTACTCTTATAAAGAGGCACACCATGGTAATATAAAGGCAAACAACTATGGTTGAACCGAGTTAAATTCTTAATAGCCACAATGCTATCCAAAGAAACTCTTTTAGCAAAAATTAAATAACATTTATGTTTATTAAGAGCCAGGCCACTCATCAATTCAAATTGTTTAAAAAACCTCAACAACCTATGAATCTTATTAAGAGAGGAATTACTAAAATAATAAAATCATCAGCAAACCATAAATGGAAAATATGAAAACCACCTAACATTTTAAAGTAAAGGCTAGGAAACTTTTTAAAGAGATCAGAAAGCCCTCTAGTAAGATAATAGATAATAATAATGAAAAGAGCATGAGAGATGGGATCAACCTGTCTCAGGCCATGAGATGCCTTAAAGAAACCATTCATCTTGTCGTTAATAATGATAGAGAAATAAGGGTTTTTTATACAAATCTTAATGAGATTGATAAAATTAAAATCAAAACCAAATAACTTCAAAATATTTTAAAGGAATTTCCAATCAATATTATCATAAGCTTTAGCGATATCAAGTTTAAAAATCATATTACCACCTCTAGCTTTAGCATCCAAATCATGAAAAAATTCTTGAGCCAAAAGGATATTATCACCAATAACTTGACCTTTGACAAAACCTATTTGAAATGGGGAAATTAGTTTAGGAAAAAAATATGATTAATGATTCATTAAAATTATAGAAATCAATTTATAATAAAAGGTGCAAAGACTAGTAGGCCTAAAATCATTCCAAGAAGTAATTGCATTATTCTTAGGAAAAAGAAAAATAGAAGTTGCAGTAAGAAAATTATGCACAGGGTAACCATAAAATGTTTTTTAGAAGAACTTGGACGTGAAACCATTAGCCCAACCACAAACTCAAAATTCATACCAAAAATAGTTTCTTTAACCTGATCCCATGATGGGGGCTTTGATAAGAAAACATTGTCCTCATGGGTAATAAGAGAAGGAATAATATTAGGATTAACAATAGGGGAGGGGTTGAAATTTTTATTTAAATTAATTTCAAAATATTGAACAGCTAAGTTAGCTAATTCAGCACCATCCTCAATAACAAACCCATCAACCTGATTAATTTTGTGAATGCAATTAATAGTGCATTTCCTCTTAACCAAGGAATGAAAATATTTTATATTATTATCACCTTCAACAAGATATTTAACAATAGCTTTTTATTTTCAAAATATTTCCTCATTAGCTTGTAATTTATAAAGCTCATTTTTAGGTTCTCTCAGTAAACAAAAGTTAGCTTCAGAAGGAAATAATTGGCATTGATTCTCCTAGCAATTCACCTTATCCTAAATAATTAAAATCATAGAAAAAAGATTCTTAAAAATAGTATGATTCCACTAATTAAGAACAAACTTAAGTCTTTTTAACCTATACCACAATCTACGCATAACAGATATAGCATTATTTAGATGAAGAGGGGCAAGCAAATTATCCTTCATCACATTCATAAAAGAATCATGAAGTAACCACATGTTTTGAAATATAAATTAAGAAGGAAAATCTCTAAATCTAAGTTTGATTTTAATAAGAAGAGGAGATTGATCAGAGAGGGTCCTGCTAAGATGATCAGCATTAGTATAATCAAAAGAATTCAACCAATAGTCATTAAGAAAACCCAATCTAATCTTTGCCATAAATGCCCATGATGCCAAATAAAAGTATCACCAGAGAAACCAATATCAATAAGGTTACAATCCACACCCATACTATTAAAATCCTCCATATAATGATAGATATAGAGAGTGCCCCCTCTATGCTCAAATGGGTTAGCAATAGTATTAAAGTCCCCTCCCATAAGCCAAGGGAGATTAAAAATACTAAGAAATTTAATTATTTAATCCCATAAAATATTCTATTATAACAAGAGGACATAACATAAACAAAGGAAGCATAACATTGCAAATTAGAACTCTAAATATTGTAATGAATAACTTGATTAAAATCGGCAATAATGTCAACATTAAGGTAATATTTCCAAAAAACACAAATTTCTTTAGCAATGTTAGACAAAGCATGTTTAAAACCCAAGCATTTAGCAGTACTAATTAACTTATCAAAAGAGATAAGAGGCTCAAGCAAAATAAGAAGAGAAACATTATAAATACATCATAGGTTCTTCACTTTAATTTTATAAGAAGGGCAACCAGTGCCCCTAACATTCCAAATAATAGCATTAACATAAATATAATTATTAATAAGAAGTATGCAATCGAGTGTGTCAAGGAGTATATAGAGTAACATATTTAGGCTTCCTACCTCTCCTGCCATTACTCTTGGTAAAAAACTAGTATCATTATCATCTATAGCAATGTTTTAGCCAACATATCCATATCCTTAGTGTTAGTCAAACATCATTATTATATATAGAACTCTGAAAGGGATCCGCTGCTATAGAGTATAGAGGGTATACGACTACACCACCCCAATAGATAGAGATGATTGTAGGCCTCCTTGCTCTTTTCAAGTAGGCCAATTGGAGGGAAGATTATATCCTACATATGATCAACCATTGAGGATAGTGTCTCTCACCAATGCACCCTAATGGGTGATAATATGCATGACCTGATCAATGTCATGGGGTTTCCCCAACCTGATATATCAGCTCGAGTGGGGTTTATTTATTGTGAAACTCTATTTCCCACGGGCGTAAGCTCCCGTAGTTAATTACATTTTAGGCTGGAGCTTAAGAATACTCTCAATTAAGGATCTAATATTATTCTTCTCAAAAAGGGGGATTAACACACAAAAGGGGACTAGGAAATCCTACTCAAAGGGAGAAAAAAGATTTAAATGGCTTAGTCAACATGCACGATCCATACTAACATCCGAAGATACTAAGGCATAGAGAAAAAAGTGGAGAAAAAGAAAATCATGCACTCAGAGCATATAAAGGGGAAAAATGAACGTGGCACCATCCATGTGACACAAATAAGTAAGATTTATAGTCCATAAAGGATAATGAACTTACCCATTGATGAGGCGTACCACAAGACACCTAATGTTGTAACCTGAACCCTAGGTCTAAGGTGGATTTTGTGTTTTTCCTAAAACTAACACCCGTGTCCTAGATAATGCACCAAGGATTATATCCTGACTAAAAAGGAAAACTAGTTAAAAGCCTCTAAATCATGAATTCTTAGAATTTAAAAATAATTTTTAGAAAAGACTGAGTTTCCCTAGGTCTAGCACCTCATCCTTATAGGCCAAATTATCAAAACTCTACCCGCATGCGAGGAAGTGTCTTATCAGAATGAGATAGAAGAATACATTAATATGCATATGACCTTGGATGATTCTAGCAGTTCTCAAGCTTGTTAAGTTTTTATGCTTTTTAATTCTTAAAATTTTAGAATTTGATTACAAGTAGAAAAATAATTTTTATCCTAGAGAGCCTAGCAAAAATAAGGTCATACACATACAAGAAATAAACCTAAAAAAAGCAGACAAGTTCTATGGCGCACATAAAATAAACACATCAGTATAAATCCACAAAACATAAAATGTTCAAAGTACATGGCAAGTTTCGTATAAGTTTAACCCAGGATTTGTAGAAAAGTAATGGTAGGCAAGCCCCACCAATAACAACCTGGATTGTAATCCTAATGAATGATGAAAGTATTAAAAGTAAGGAATTTCAATTTTAAGTCTCCATCTTTGAGTGGATAATCCTTCTCTGGATTATCATCCTTCAGATTGTCTCTTTCGGACTCCATATGATTTATCCTCTAAAAGGCTACACAAATGAATAAGAAATTTCATATGAAGGGTCTTTATTTTTCTCATTGGATACCGAGTATTTGAAATACCTCACTTTTGAAGACTTTCATAACTCGATACAAATTACATTTCATTATTAAAAATAAAAATTCGAGACTCTCCTGTATGGTTATCCTAATAGAAAAAACATCCCAATAAGTTTAATATACAATATCAGAAGCAATTATATATGTGAAAAAAGTAAACATGTTTGGCAACTCTCTTTTAATTTAAAGGGGGCTAAGCAGTCTCTGGAGCATCTGCAGAAAACAACATTAGTCTTAAAGCTTTAATTACTTTTCCCCCTTTATTTTAGCTCTCATGAGTGTGGTCACCTACATAAGATTATATTAGTATAAAAGCACCTCTAACCCATGGGTAATCTATCACAAAAATCACATCATATAGAGAATGTATAGGAATAAAACAAAACATCATAGTAATCATCACAACACATCAAAGCAAAGGTAATCAATCAATGACACATGCCAGATGCAATGAATATAACATCATAGAAAGCAGAAAAAAGGGTAAAGTACTATCCATAATCCTAGAGATTGAAGTAGTGCCCTAGAAAAGAATTCTATGTGTGTGTAATAGGCTTGTGTTGCTTTGGATTGGTCATATGTAGGATAGTTAGTTCAAGTAGCTTTATAATTGAGTTTGTTGAAAAGGCTAAAAGGGTAACTTCTGATTAAAGTTTAAATATTAATGGATTAGGGTCTATTATAGTTAATTTAGTTTATGGATCTATTTTAATGCTTAGGATAGTGATCTTTGAAGTTAAAATTATGTTAACTAAGTTTAGAAGGGCCAGGGCCCTCCTATCTACTAGGCTAAGGGGATCCTAAAGGTTAATATTATAAAAAGGATAGGTTTGGGCATTTTAGAATTTTATTTAAATATTAGGCCTTAAGGGGAGTATTTAGGATTTGAGTTTGCTAGATTTGGAGTTTTCTATGCAAAGTTATGAATTTAAGAATTTTCATGGAAATTAGATAATCATCAAAATTATTTAATTAGGGTTGCTTTAGGGGTTTTGATCCAACTCAGCTCCAAACTATTTGGAATTACCCCCAAAGGTCGGGAATGACATAAAGAAGTTCTCCCATGTTTTTGGGGAAAATTTGGAATTTTTAATTGTTTAATTAAGGTAAAAAGGTGAATTTTAATCAAGGTTAAATTAAGGATCAGATTAAAGTTCAATTAAGGGACATTAATTATCTAAGGTTAAGCATTAAAGTTTAAAGAGTTTAAGGTATTATAGGTAATATTTTGAGTTGAAATGGATTTATTAGAATTTTCTAAATTTATGAGGGCATAATTAATAGGTAAATTAGGGTTTGTTAATTAAGGAGTTAAACGGGTTCTAAAAATTCCTAAAAAATTCTGAGAGATTTAAGATGTCACTAATTTTAAATGTTGAAAGTTTCATTTAAATCGAGGATCTTTCCTAGCTCCTAAAATTTTTCTAAGTTCATTAGATGGGCCCTTAATTGTTGTCCTTAGGGTGTCGCTATGTTAAATTTGTTTAAAATCAAATTCAAAGACTAAATCTTAGGATAACATACATGAAATGCATAAAGGAAGTAAATACACCAATTCTAAGATCTAGGAGAGCCTAAACTAAATTCTCATGCATCCTACACATGTAAAAGATAGTAAAAGAAAAAGTAAGCATGCTTATCGATGCGATTAGTGGATGATTGAAGCTCAATTACCCACTAATCCACCTCCCCGTGAATTCTTTTCATAAGTGAAATCAACGTATAAAATTCGACGAAGTGGATCTCCCAAAAATAGTGAATTTAAAGAATTTGTGATTTTTAAAATAATTTTAAAATACATATAAATATTTAAATTTTAGAAAATAATGTAAATTAAATTAATTTGTAAAAATAAATAAATATAGGGGAGATCCACTGGCCACTCAAGAAGGTTTCAAAAATATTTTATAATAATTTTTAATTCCAAAATAATTAACATGTTATAATTAAAATAATATTTAAGTATTGGAGGTAATCAAATAATGCAGAAATAAATCTAAAAAATAGTTTCCTACTTTTGAAAAAAAATTTAAATTAAAAGGCATAATATTTTGAAAACTTTGATATATTATACATATTTTTATGATTTAAAATGAATTTATTACAAATTTATAATATTTTAAAGTATCTTAAAGATCTTTAAATTAATTTAATTAATAAGTAATTAGAAAATAATAATTAAATCAAATTAAAATAAATATTAAAGTCTCTGAAAATTTAAACTAACTTTTAAAAATATATATTACTTATTTAAAAATTATTCAAATTAGAATATAATTTTTTTTAGTATAATACCTAAGTATTTTTATTTAATAATTTGAAACTGCTAAAACTATAATAATTATAATTCTAATTTAGATTAGAAAATACTTTAAACATTTTTTGAAAATAATTTCAAAATACTATTAGGTAATTATTTAAGAAATATTTTTAAATTAGGTCCTTGAATAACATAAAAAAATGCTTGAATATTATTAATTAAATAATTATAAATGACTCCAATTAATAATAATAATAAATAATAATAATTTTAAAATGAAATAATTTGAAATACTTTGATACTTCTATTTAAAATGAAAAAAATAAAATTTATATTTCAAAAAATAAATTTTAATAATATTAATAAATAGTACTTAAATTTTTATACATTAATATATAATAAATATCAAAATCAATAAATATTAAATAAAATATTTGGATTAAAATTATATTAAATTATTTCTTTGAAATTATAAAATATTTCTTAAAATAGGATTTTAAATTTTATAAATATTTTTACTCAATTATAATTAATTTTTAATTTGAAAATAATAAATATAAAAATTTAAAATATACATACTATTTTTAATCCAAATTAATTTTTAATTAAAGATAATTAAAAAATGAAAATTTTTTATATATTATTTTTTTAATTGAAATATGAATTATAATAAATTTTTAAACAAAATTTGCTTTAAAATAATAAAAATATCAATTAAAATTAATAATAATAATAATAAGCGGCGGCCAACGACGGTCAAGCCACACGTCTTTCTAGCATACGCTTTTGCAACCGTGGGGTAATGATTTCTGCAGCAGGTAATTAATGGCCAATGATTGCGCTGCAGTAATCATTGGCCATTAATGGCATATGACGGTGGCGGCGGATGAAGATTCACTTATTCCCTATAGCTGCTACCGTCTGCCATTGGATTACGCATGGTAAGGGATCAACGACCCTGATCGAGTTGAATCGATCGTGGATCCATAGGCTTGAGATCTACGATCATTCCAAATAATAGAATGATGAGATCTTAACTATTGATTTTGAGATTAACAGTCAAGATCATGCCCTAGTGGATGGATAGCATACACTAAAACCCTAAACCATTTTTTAACTCTTTCTCTCGAATGAGTTAACTAAATGCCATGATATTTTAAACATGAATTGCCTAAGTGAAGAGAATTTATGTGGAGGAAATTTTGCCTTTCGAAACATACTTTGAAGATGGCTAATTAGATAAAGATTTCATAGGCTAGTGTTAGCTTTATACCTCGCTCTAATATATGGTTTGGACCATTTAAGGACTCTCTGAATTTGTTTATTGTCAACAAATAATGCTGTAGAAAACTCAACAAGCTCCTCATGTCTAGATTGAGTACAAAAAGCTTTAGAAGGCTTTTAGGCTTGGTTCACCAGAGATCTCACTGCTGGCGAGGTATTGACACTAAGTTTGCCTTGGGGAAGGTGAGGAGAGGATGGAAGAACTCAAGCATGAGAAATCTTGGGTTGAGAAGGGCTAGGTAAAGAGAAAATTGCAAAATGTCCCTAACATTAAACCTAAAACATAAATTTATAGGCCTATGGTTGAAAACAACGGCCAAGATCGACTCTAAGACCAATTAGGAGGGAAATTGAAGGGGTTTGGCCGTGGTTTGATTCAAAGATCAATAGGAAAGGATTTAAATGCATTTGATGGCTTTAATTTATCCTAAAAAGGTCTAATTAACTTATTTAAAACTTAGGTTGACCAAGTCAATGGTTGACCTGGTCAACCCAGTTAAATAGGCCCAAGGGATGAAGGGTTGAGCAAGAGCTAGGGAGTAGATTGGAATTAGAACTTAAATAACTCATTTAGGCTAATTAAGTGAACCTAGGTTGACCTGGTCAACCAGGTTGTCCCAAGGCTTGGGTCTTGGCCCAATGGGTTAGGTATGACCCACTGAGTCTAGGGGAGGAGAAAATTTGAGTCAATGGAGTATGAATTGAATTTGAAATCAAAAGAAAGAGAATTGGATCAACCCAGGTTGACCTAAGGCCTGGGTCAGGGCTTAACAAACTTGGTTTGACCCACTAAATTAAATGGGAGGGGTCTTGGGATCTGGCCTGGTCACTTTGACCAGTTCAACCCATTGACCCAAGAGTTTAGGCAAAAGTAAGGTCAACATTATAATTATCATTTAAAGGAAAATTGCTATCATTAATCATACATGTGTGTCCCCTAAAAAGAGACAAATCTCTTTCCTCAATAACACATCACCTTTCGTATTAGTTTCATTGAGCACAACGATACCACCTCCCTTCTCAACCTCGGATATGGAAGTAACCTGAGTATTAACATCATTTTGCACAATTTCCTCCTCCACAACCATAGTATTAACCAAATCATCCTCCAAATAAAGCTCAATAGAGATGGATGAATTATGAAGATTTGCAATAATATTATGGTCATTCACATTATTAGGATCAGTAGCTATTGAAGAGGTAGGGATAAGATTAACTTTATATTCTTTAGCCAAATCATTCATACTAATAAGGTTTGGTTCCACCTGAATAGACACAAAATTTAAGGAATCATTAGAAGGGTCTTTCACACTAGAAACATTAACCACATTAACATCCTGATTAAGAATAATAGAATCCAATTCAAGTGAAGTTAATTCACTTTTATGGGATGGATTAGTAGTCTCCTTAGCCTTTTTAAGGTGGGGATGTAATTTCTAACAAGTAGATAAACCATGGCCATGCATCATATAATGAGGATAGAAAATATTAAATTTTCAAACTCAACTTTTTGAAAAGATACATTTAGTTATGAACCAATCCAAACCTCATTAGAATATTTTTTGATATATCCAGTTCAACTAATACACAAGTTATAGATGGTCATGAAACAGACGTTGTCACTTGATCAGTTTGAAACAGTTTACCAAAAATAGAGGCGAAACCAAAAAAAAAAATTGAGAATTGAAAAAGTGTAAATGGAGATTAGGAAAAGAATCCACATCGGGGTTATAGGAGATTCTTCCTACACATCAAAATTAGGAGATCATTTAAGCAATCTCATTTGACAACTTAGTATATAATAAGACCTCCTAGAAAATATACGGCTATAGTCCAAATCATTACTTCGTTGAATTGCTATATGCCTGGAGTCCAATAAATCCTCCTAGAATGATCCAGTTAATTTAAAATTCAAGAAAAAACTTATGCATTACATCTAGGTTTGGCCGCTTGAGCATGAACTTCCCCACCAATGTGAAAGCAAAAGGAGCAGCAAGTAAGGAAACAATAGAATCCTCAAGTAGTAAATTCAGGCACCTTTTGAAGGAAGAGTGTGCTTAAATGATAATTTAGTGGAAGAAGACAAAGAACCAGCTAACACTTCCTTAAGAGAATGGGACTTGCCATTCGAAAGCATAGCTGGTTGAGGGATAGATGATGACAAGATCATCATCTCAAAAAACCTCAAACCAAAACACCCAATAATGAAAGTAAACAAAAATAAAAGGAAGGGAAATGAGCTATGAAATCCATGAATAATAGCTTCAAACAAGAAGAAAGTAGCACAAAACAAAGTAAATCAAAGCCAGAAGAGAAATCCCTAAATTGCCTTAGAGTTGCGTCGGAGCAGAGAGCAGGGATCCGTTAGGAGCGTACTTATTGTTGCAAAAGTTTCAAGTCCCCAATATAGGTGACTAAACCATCATTCATCCATTTATATCTAATACAATTTCATATTCAAATTTTTATTATACTCATAGCATAAAGGCTCTTTAAACATTTATTGTATTTGTTTTCATATAATAGTTAGAACTATTCCAAGATAAATTAAAAAATAAATGTGATTAATTATTATTCTATTTTAATAAAAAAACAAATAATAATAAGAATAATTTTTTTTAAAAAAAAAAATATAAATAAACAAAATTAGAAACAATAAGTTGATTTAGCCATCATTCTGTCTCTAATAATTGCATCATTTTTAGTTATATTCTAATATTATTATTGGTGGGTTACTTTGATATATCCTATAAATCATATGCATGATTTTAGAGGGAGGGGGGACCTATGACCCCATAGAACACATATTCGCACATGTGCTGAAACTTATTAAATGGAGGACTCAAAACCAACTCCAAGTGGCAAGTTGATATGGCTCTATCTCTTAAACGTCTAGAAGGGAAGCTGTTTTTATTTAAAATAGAAAAATCATTTTAAAATTTAGTCCAATGACCAAATGACTATACAAAATTTGATAATATAATAATATCATAAATAAAAAGCTCATTCTTACCCATATATTCTTAGCTTTGTTTTTGGGTGAGTGTGGTTGGGAACCCCCAACCCGTGCTCGATTCCCCTAGAGATATAGCACCTCTTAAATGAGGCCCAATCAAGTGCAGCCTAGGAGATTTCTAGGGTGGGTGCCTATTCTTTATTAGCCATGGATTAGTCATGTTGCCAAGCGCCCTTTCAGAGGTGGTAGTGCGTGGATACCCCATTACTAAAAAAAAGAACATTCTATTTTTCCATCGGATAGGTTATCTCTTAACAAAATGGTTTAGTGCACTTCTCGAATGTAGAGATGTCAAAATATTAAATCAATGGGTCAATAAGTTGATTTGAGCATGACTAGTTGGCAATTATGATGGTTTGAATTAGACCTTATAACTCATTTTAATTAAAAAAATTAATAATTTTCCAACTATTGAGTCTACATAAATTAATAGAAAAATAAAAAAATGAATATAAAGAAACAATAAAATTTAAGGAAAAAAATTACATAAATTATTTTGGGGAAAAATTAGGTTTGGAGGTTAACCTGAATTGTCCCACAAATTAAACAAATCAGAATTTTAGACCCAAACTTAACCCATTTATTAAATGAGTCAATCCGAACCCAAATTTTTTTGACTAGGACAAAATCGAATTGCCTCACTACATTATTTATTAACACCATAGGTTGAGTTATTTTATAACTACAAGCTTTCAAACATAACTTGGTTGAATATATGCACAAATAAAATTAAAATGTTATAATATATTTCTAGCTATATTTTTTTTTGAAATATTTTGGAGTTATATAATTTTTTAAAAAGTAATGAGAAAAAACCATAGCAAAGGATAGGGTGGCAAAAAATGATTGATATAAATATTAATTTAATATTTCATTTATATTCAAAACATTAGCTATTTAAACTTAATTATCTAATTTCTATCACAACTTTACTATCTAATTTCTAACACAGAAAATTGAGCATAACTTTAATATCATAAATTATTTTGTGACGGAACATTCATGGTGGTAGAGAAATAAAGAGGTTAACATCTTTTCTTTTTATGAAATCCCATGCATACACATGTAAGGTGGGGTTATAACAATCATAAGAGACACCATTTGTTTTTTAATGTGGAATACCCAAAGAAAGGGAAAAACTATGGGGCTTGACCAATTTAAAATGACTGAACTAATATTTGTCATTGATTTACATATGATCTCCTTCCTCAAGGGAAGGCATTAACACATGTTAAAGTACATTATGTTTATAACATTTTACAGGGTTGGATTTAAAGGAGTCTAATGTCTAGATAGTTGTTCTCAAATGAATGTTGGTTTGCTCATTTCGTCGATATGACTTTAATCGGGCTACGGTGGTCAGAGGGAACATTATTAGGTGAAAAAGGTTAAAGGGAATGTCATCAGTGGGGGACTATGGTTTGAGGGAACGTAATTGGGTAATAGATGTTGGAGGGACCGTAATTAGGTGATGAAGGTCCAATGGACTTTAGTCGAGTGATGGAGGTTAAAGGGGCTATTATTATGTGATAAAGGATGGTGGAACCGTAGTCACCAGGTGATGAAGTTAGAAATTTTATCATTGAGTGATTGAGATCAAGGGGACTATTGTTAGGAGACAAAGGTTGGAGGGACCGTTGTTAGATGATGAGGTCAAAGGGATAGCAATCGGCTAGTGATTATGTTTAAGGGGGCTGTAATAACCCAATCAAATAATTTTTTTAAAGAATATATACAAGTCAAAATTAAATACTGTCTCTACCCTAACATAGATATTATAGTGATTTAATTACACTATTTTTTTATATTTTTTAGCCATTGGTATAAATTCATAAGAAATTGATACCTCTCAATACAAGTGGGAGTTTTTGGACTGCTAGGTGTCTATTTTGTAACCGATTTCACCAAAAGTTTTTAAATAAATTTGGATTTTTTATGAATATTTTTTTATAATTTTTTTAGTTATGGATTTAAAGATATAAAATAATTTATATGATCATTATATTTAAAACTAAATAATTTATACAATTATATATGAAAGTTCATTAGGGATGTTAAGTCCTATAGAACTTGCCCAAGCTAACCAAGAGGGGGGGGTGAATTGGTATTTTAAAAATTCTTTTCACAAAGAAGAAAAAAATCTCATAAACCAAAATCACACCAAGAGAAAAATAAATGCGGAAATTTAAAGTGCGGAAGCAAGAAATAAGAACACAGAAATTTATAGTGGTTCGTTCAACTCAACCTACGTCTACTCCCCGGAGGCACCCTCCGAGTATTGCACTATAATTATAGTGGCGGAGAAGCCTTTACAACGAACCTCTTTTTGCCACCCCGGAAAGGCAGAGAACCTATCTCCTTTTGCTTCCTCCTGAAGCTGGCAGAGAACCAAGATCAGATGATGACTTCTTACCTCTACCGACCCTTCCATGGACGAGAAACTCTAGACGAAGAAGAAGCAGAGCGATCCTTGAAGCAACCCTTGTGCATCCCCTCACAAGCTCTCTCTCACAAGAACCTCTCTCTCTCCCTCTCTCTCTTTCTCTCCTCAAGGCCTTCTCAGGTCAAGGCAGCAGCAAAAGATTGTTCAAAATGTTGAACAAGAGCTCTTAAATAGAAGAGCTTCAAACGAGCTCATTAATTCCAAGTTGTCGATAATATCATCCAGGACGATATGGACATCGTCCTGGCCGATCAGTACAAATCTCAGAAGATAGTCCAGAGCATCGCCCTGAATGCAAACTGGACGATTTAAAATTAGCTTGATCGTCCAGGCCGATCTCATGATCATCCTGGCCGATCAGTTCAAATCAGAGGAAAAATGTCCAGAGCTTCGCCCTGAATTTGAGCTGGCCGATATTTATCGTCCAGAAGTGACTAAGGTTTTTTAATAGATCGTCCTAGCTGATCCTGCGATCGTCCAGGATGATATGATCGTATCAATCATCCTTAATTACTCCCATAATTTCCTGATCAATTAAGGCATAATTTGTGAATATCGTCCAGGCTGATCAATAATCGTCTTGGCCGATTATTAAAATATACTGAATACCTTAATTGTCTATGACGATAACTTCTTTTTTTTTTGAGCTTATCTTCCAGGCTTATACATGTATCATCCAGGATGATATGTTAATGACGGCTTCCTTAATTAAGAATCCTTGTTTAGATTTCTGTTTTAAGCCCGATCATCCAGGATGATGTAAATATCATCCTGGCCGATATGAGTAAAACAAAAATTCTAAGTCTCTCAAGTGTGTGTGTGTAGGGTTACTTATCATCAGTTTCTTTGATCATTACAAATAGACTCAAGAAGAGAAAAAATAAAGTACAGAGTGACTCAACCCTAAACCTATGCAATCTTGAACTGGCTTCGTTTGTTCGTCCGATCTTCGATTCCTGAAAAGTTAGAAGTAACAGGCAGTCCAAGAGAATCAATAGTGTTTGTCAGTCATCAAAACATAAGTCATGAAAATAGATTTGCAATAATCTCCCCCTTTTTGATGATGGCAAACACAAGTAGGAAAAGCTCAGTAAGAACAAGAATTCATTAAAATTTCAAAGTTATAAGCACATCAACTTTTCCTATCACATCCTACTCCCCCTTTTGTCATCACAAAAAGAGGGTCATAGACACATAAAAGAAAAAGTAAACAACACAACAGAAACTAAAACAAACTACAAGACAAACTATAGAAATAGAAAACACATACTAGAAGAACGAGAGACCCTGATCATCAGATGGAGGTGGTGGAGGTGGCTGCTTAAAGTAGCTGGCAAGCGTAGTAAGCCGAGCATTGAACCAGGCGATGTCCTGGTTATGCTACTGCTGCTAGTGAGTAATGTAACTATCAAAATGGGCTAAATCCTCTGTGCGGTGCTGCTCGTAGCGGGCAATCTCTTTAGAATGTTGCTGCTCCTATGCAGCAATGTAAGCGTCAAAGCTGGTCTCCCATCGATCAAACCTCTCTATCAACTGATCAAACGGTGAGTGCGGGTGGAGAGGAACAGGATCAGGAATGGGAGCAGGAGCGGGAGCCTCCTCCTCCTCAGCCCCCCAAGGTTCCTCATCCCCAGGTTGGAGACGAGTACTATGAAGGGTACTGAAGGAATTGTTTGAGTGAAAGAGAGTTGGGAGGTCGGGTGGAATAGGATACCGAAGTTGGTATTTGGTTTCAAGGACAGGCTATGAGGTGTCCTAAAGCTAGATTGGGTTTTCTCTTATGACCTGGATCGCGGATTGTGCTTAAGTGATCAATGTACCGAAAAATTAAGTCCACAGTATTAAATTCTCTATGTGCCATGATGTAGAAAGTAGTTAGGGAGAGTAGTGGAGTGATGTGGATTCGGTCCCTGGCTTTTGGAATTATGGAGGTGCGAAGGATATGTTGGATTATCCTAGCATCTTTGACTAAAGAGCTAGTCTCTCCAACATGAAAAGGTGTATTGGTCTGGCGAAGGAAGTGATTTGCCGTGGACCAGTCAAAGTCAGATCTGAAGCGATTAAGTGCAGCTTATCCCCGGTGGTGGATAGCTGTAAGAGTTCAACGCAGTCCTGATATGTGATTTCGATAGGGCGTCGATTCTCATAGGAGGTCAGGGCTATGAAAGTAGGATTTATGCAAAGGTTTGTGAAGAATTCTCGAAGAAGCTCAGTATTAAAGGGGAAAGCAAGAGACAGAATGAAACAAAGGGAGGTGTGAGCAAAAAGATCCATTACCGGATATGAAATGTGGGTAAGATTGATGATTCTGGAGATAGTTTTCCCACATTCTTTGTATCGATGGTAAGCAGCTTCATCTTCTGCCTCCCTGAAATGAGGGTCAATCCTAGCCCTCGAAGAACTCCCAGAATTTTGTAGAACACATTTCCCACCAGCCATAGAAAGGAGTTAGCAAGAAAACACAAGAGGAGAAGGGATATGAAGTGAAAAACATGGCTGGAACGGCCAGAATTTAAAGAAAATGGCCATATGTCCAGGCCGATCGCAGAATTGTCTAGGATGATATGGCACAATAATTGCGTACAGGCTAATTGGTCAAAAAGTCAGTCTGATCGGCCGGGCCGATCAGATATCGGCCTGGATGATTAGACATAGGCGATCGTCCCGAGGAGTCAATCCGGACGACCGTTGAAAAAATGTATCGTCCGGGCCGATTAGGTGTATCGTCCTGGATGATGCACAATAATTGATCGTACTGGTCGAAGTTAAAAAATTTTAAATCTGTGCCACATGTATCGTCCAGGATGAATAGTGGATCAGCCAGGACGATTGTCCAATAATGGATCATCCGGGGCCAATTTTAAGGATTTAAACTTGCTGACACGTGGATCATCCAGGACGATCTAGTGTATCGGCCAGGACGATGACCATAAAATGCATCGGCCAAGATAAAATAGGTTATCGGCTAGGACTGTCATCATGATTGCAACAGAATTCGATCAGATCGTCCAGGACGATAAAATATCATCCAGGACAAAGAATTATAGTAAGCCCAGAAAAGTTCAGCAGATGGAAATCTAAAAAGGATTTTTCCTATCGTCCAGGATGATAAAAATATCAGCCAGGACGATGTGACTAGATTTTGAAAAGATAATGAATGATGGTGATGATCAAAGCCCTCAAAAATAAAACAAAAGCAAAGTAGAATAAAAGAAAACGATCAATGATAAAAAGCTTAAAAAAAAACAATTTGAAAAGAAGCTAATTTTTTTCTTATCAAAGAAATTCATATGAGAATTTCTTAAATAATTTAAACTTTTAGAGTTTCAAGAGATCAATAGGTTAACAAATTTCAATCGGAAGAAGGTAGAATATCTGATTCTGTTAACCCTAGATCGGACATCCTTCAGGGTATAAATTATCTTTTGAAAAACAGAGGACTAACTCAGAATAACTAAATAGGATAAAAAGAAGATCCATTCAAAACTTGTTTTCAAAGAAAACATCTCATAAATAATATGTCAAAGTAATTTTTCTCAATCAAGGAATTTGAAATCAAGCCTTTGAAAATCTCACATAACCCACAGTTCTTCTATGTTTTAAAAGTTTTGAAAAGAGGAGATAGCTTGCTTTTTAATGGGCTCATTTTATGCCTCTTGAATTTTTTGATTGGCTCTTTGAGCATCTTTCGATTTTTTATACACATTTATGTATATACTTTTTATTTCAATTTTGGCGTCTTTGCCACTTTCCTTTTTATCTTTTGTAAGCTCAAATCTCTTTTACAAACTCTTAAAAGAAGTTCTTAGTTGTCAGTATATCTTCTAGATATTAGAGAATAGGAGCACTCTCTCTAACATAGGGAAGAACCCACAAAACAAAACTAAAAAATTGTATGATTAGCGCAAAGGCAAGATCTCAGTTAACTTGAGAGATATATAAGAACTTTGGATATTATGCACAAGATAGATTTTCATAGCAAGATAAAAAGAATCTTAGTTTCAAAAACCATTGGCTAAAATGAGTTATACTTTTGTTTAGAGAAGAAAATTATACCACTAAATAAGGTCAGAAGGAGAGAAATTATCAACGGTATTTCTCCGTTTAACCGATTTAGAAATGCTAAACATAATCTCTAAAACTCTAAAATTTAAAAGCTTAAAAAATAATCATATAGGAAACCAAACACAAAAAAAAAAAACAAAGCAATCTAGAACAACACAAAGCAATCACACAAAAAAATAACACAAAACAAAAAAAATATTTTAAGAAATTATAAAGCAATAAGTTTAAGCAATTTTGAGCTGCGAGCCTCCATGTGTCCAATTATCCTATGCTCCCACGAGGTCTTTGGTGAGAGCACACCTGCAAAAACTCAACAACAGTCAGATTTAGGAATCCAACCTAGTTTGGGTCCCTCCTTAGGAAAGGTAGAATACAATGCAGGTGTGGTATGCTGTGAATCATGTATCTTAGGTCTCCACTCCCAATGTGTATTATGGTGAATAGTGCAAGTGTGTGAGATGTGTCCTAGCATGCCACATGAAAAATATCTAACTCTAGGAAAAGGAATTCTTAAGTGGTTTGAGTTATAATGCCTCTTCCTAGGTTTTGGCAATTGATCAAAAGTAGGTGTCATCCTAGTTTTTTTACAAGTTTCTAATTCATTTTGAATCTTCAAATTTGTGCTTTTTAAGACCTCATTTTCAACCCCCAAGTTTTTTTTCTTCCTCTTTAGATTTCTTGAAATCAGATTCAAGTGTTGAGTGTGAAACTTTTAATGCATCATGCTCATTAATTAATTCTGTATGCTTTTTGTTCAAATCATCAAATTCATCAAGAAGAGCCATGTGATTAGAATCAATCGTTGAATGATCTTTAAGTATAACTTCATACACTTTTTGTAAATTTACAAGTTCCAATTTTAAGTTAGCATGAGTCCTCTTAAGTTTTTTGTATGATGCATGGATTTTCTCACAAATCTCAAATAATTCATCATAGGTTGGTTTATATACCTCTTCCTCATCACTTTTCTCAATATAATCTTCTCCCATTAGGCACAAGTTTGTAGTCTATTCCTTTGGTTCAGTCTCAGAGGAATCAGTACCAGACTCTGCCCAGAATGCCTTTTGGACTCTCTTCTTGTTCTTCCTAAACTTAGATTTCTCCTCGCCCTTTTCCTTTTCTTTGCTAGAGTGATCTTGAAGTGTAGGACAATCAACTTTCACGTGTCCTAGTTTCCTGCATTCATAACAAGCGACATCAGAAGATCCTTTAGAATATTTATGATCCTTACCTTTTCTCCAATGATGCTTTTGTATCTTCCTTAGAAAGCTTTTGAATTTCCTTGTGATGAAGGCAACTCCATCGCTTTCAGACCCGAAGGATTCAGAATCTGATTTGTGTGCTTTTAGTGAAACTGTTTTCTCCTTCTGCTTCTCACCTACATCAAGATTTCTTTGATTCACCCCTTGCTCATAAGCAAAGAGTGAGCCAAGTAAGTTATCAATAGAATACGTGTTCAAATCTTTAGAATCAATTATTGCAGTGATTTTAGCATCATATAACGAAGGCTAGCATCTCAAAATCTTGTTTACTTTTTCATAGTTTGAAAGTTCTTTTCCTAATGCATGCAGTGAAGTAACAATCTGAGTAAACCTAGTATACATGTCAGAAATTGATTCATGAGGTTTCATACGAAAAAGTTCATAGTCATGCAAGAGAATGTTCAAACGGGATTATTTAACCTCATTAGTGCCTTCATAGGTGATACACAATTTATCCCAAATTTCCTTACCAGTTTTGCAAGTGGAGACACGCATGTAATCCTCAGATTTTAAAGCACAGAAAAAACAGTTCAAACATTTTGCAATCAATTGAGCTAAATCTCATTCATCGAAAGTCCATTTAGTAAAAGCAACTTCAGTTTTAACACCATTAATTTCACGAGAAGGTGGAGAATAACCTTCTTTGATAAGCATCCACATGCGATAATCAGTATATTATAAAAATGTTGACATGCGGGTTTTTCAGAAATCAAAAGGTAGGTTATCGAACAAGGGAGGTCAGGTAATAGAATACCCTTCCGTAGTGTTAACATTCCCAAGGTTAGCCTTGGATCAAAATCAAAAAGTTTTCAAACTTAAAATTTTTGAATCCCGCTCTCATACCACTTGAAAGTTTATTAGGGATATTAAGCCCTATAGAACAGGCCCAAGCTAACCAAGAGGGGGGGTGAATTGATATTTTAAAAATTCTTTTCACAAAGAAGAAAAAATCTCATAAACTAAAATCACACCACGAGAAAAATAAATGCGGAAATTTAAAGTGCGGAAGAAAGAAATAAGAACACAGAAATTTGTAGTGGTTCGATCAACTCGACCTACGTCCACTCCTCGGAGGCACCCTCCGAGTATTTCACTACAATCGTGACTCTCCTTTAGCCCCCACAGCTAGGCAGAGAAGCCTTTACAACAAACCACTTTTTACCACCCAGGAAAGGTAGAGAACCTATCTCTTTTTGTTTCCTCCTGAAGCTGGTAGAGAACCACAATTAGATGCTGACTCCTTACCTCTACCGACCCTTCCATGGACGAGAAACTCTAGACGAAGAAGAAGCAGAGCCATCCTTGAAGCAACCCTTGTAAATCCCCTCACAAGCTCCCCCACACAAGATCCTCTCTCTCTCCCTCTCTCTCTCTTTCTCTCCTCAAGGCCTTCTCTGGTCAAGGCAGCAGCAAAAGATTATTCAAAACATTGAATAAGAGCTCTTAAATAGAAGAGCTTCAAAGGAGCTCATTAATTGCAAGTTGCCGATAATATCGTCCAGGCCGATATGGACATCGTCCTGGCCGATGAGTATAAATCTCAGAAGATCGGCCAGAGCATCGCCCTGAATGCAAACTGGATGATTTAAAATTGGCTTGATCTTCCAGGCCAATCTCACGATCGTCCCTGCCGATCTCACGATCATCCCGGCCGATCAGTTCAAATCAGAAGAAAATCGTTTAGAGCATTGCCCTGAATTTGAGCTGACCGATATTTATCATCCAGAAGTGACTAAGGTTTTTGAATAGATCGTCCTGGCCGATCCTGCGATCGTCCAGGACGGTATGATCGTATCAATCATCCTTAATTACTCCCTTGATTTCCTGATCAATTAAGTCATAATTTGTGAATATCGTCCAGGCCAATCAATGATCGTCCTGGCCAATTATTAAAAAATACATAATACCTTAATTATCTACGACGGCAACTTCTTTTTTATTTTGAGCTTATCGTCCTAGCTGATACACGTATCATCCAGGATGATCTGTTAATGACGGATGCCTTAATTAAGAATCCTTATTTATATTTTTGTTTTAAGACAGATCGCCCAAGATGATGTAAATATCGTCCTGGCCGATATGAGTAAAAACAGAAATTCTAAGTCTCTCAAGTGTGTGTGTGTAGGGTTACTTAGCATCAGTCTCTTTGATCATTACAAATAGACTCAAGAAGAGAAAAAACAAAGTACAGACTGACTCAACCATAAACCTACGCAATCTTGAACTAACTTCGTTTGTTCGTCCGATCTTCGATTCCTGAAAAGTTAGAAGTAACAGGCAGTCCAAGAGAATCAATAGTGTTTGTCAATCATCAAAACATAAGTCATGAAAATAGATTTGTAACAATATAATATTTTATTATCACTATTTATAAATATCTTAAGCCACATAGAATAATGTTATGAAATCTAAAGGGAATGAAGTAGGAGTTATGGAAAAATAATAAGAGAGAGAACGAAAATCCTAGGGCTTATTGGTCGTAAAGTGATTTTTGTTAGTTAATCATGTTGGGAGATTTGTTCCTCTTATTGTAAGGAAACATTGTCCTATTTTTTATTTCTATAATTTTATATTTTTGAGATTTTTTAGATCAAATTTATATTTTTGTTACCAAAAAAATGAGGATAATTTGTTATTGATAAAACTTTCACTGTGTAATATTTTATATGTTATAGAGATTGAGATTATGAATATTTTGATAATTTATTTGAGATTTTTTTATTGGTGATTTTGAAAATAGTAATTTTTATAAATTAAAAATATATTTTGGCAAAAAATAGTACTTTAGTTCAATTAAGGCTTTAAAATATTTTATATATGATTTTTGGCAATTTTATTAATTTTTTAAAAATATGAATTTATGCTTAGTAGGATTTTCTGTAACCCACAATTAGGCCAGTTCAGTACTTTTTAAATTATATCTAATTATATGTTATTTTACTATAATATAATAGAAATGAATGTGGATATGTGATTGAGTAATAGCTGGTTGTTATTAAAATTTTAGTTTTGCTATCATAATATTTATTTGGTTAAGAACGAGTAAAGATTAATTACTCATTAATATTGGCCAGAGATGGATTTACTTGTATAGGATAATAAATTGATGGGCTTTCCATTAAATACCTTGATTTGGTATTATTCTCTATTGATTCACCTGATAATGATCAGGCATTACAAGGAGATGAATATTATGCTGAAGAGGAAAAGAGTGAAGACTATGTGTTTAGAGCCAATGGTTTATTAATACTGATACAATACTAGAAAAATACTAATTAAAATAAGTTTTCTTAGTTATTTACTGTGACTAATAAAATATATATTATTGAGGCACTATTTCTATTACTATACAAACTTATCATTATTACACATATTTATTATTCTTGTATTATTTTATGGCTCTTTCAAAATGTACTGTTACTATTATCATTATGGACATTAATACTATATAATACTACTGATTCACTATACTAATTTTGAGTACATTACATACTAAGCACGTAATGTACTAAGCATGTGACATATTACATAACATGTATAGACTATTCTAGGATTTTACTGTATTGATATAATTATGACAATTTTCATTGAGGCATTTGTTTTACCACTTTGTATGATTTCTTTACTCATTGATAATCCTATTATACTAACTACTTTACCTATTCAACACCCATATTGGTTTAATTTTTTCCCACTATACTACTTTATTGGCTTTTGTACCAAATTTTACTACTAATGCATGTGTGTTTTACTATTTTTGCATCGATTCATGAACTTATGACTGTTATTATTATTAATTGATTGAAAAGATGCATAGTTTTTCTTTACGATGCTTTAAGTCAGCTGTAGGATTGAAAGATCCGCTAGGCTTTTAGCTCATTATATGTAATTTAGATGATTTTAGGTCATAATAGAGGACCAAGTTTTTCAGATTGATCAAATCATGATTCTTCGAGTTTGTTGTTAGTTTATTTCTTTATGTCTTTTACTTATTCTTTTGTACTCAGAACATAATAGTTATGATAAGATTATATAAATATTGAGTAGTGTACATAATTTTTTAGAATGAATATAAATGTATATATTGATATTTTTATTGATAGTTTAATTTTTACTAATATTTATATTGATATTTTGATTGAGGTCAAGGGGATTTTTCTCAGGCAGTAAAGATAGAGGGGCTTTTACCGAGTGTTAGAGGTCAAAGGAAAAGTATGTGAGATCTCCAGGTTTAGCATTCAATTCTACCCATTTTAACCCAATTGGAAAAAGGTAAAGATGTGAACTTTTGAGTATTTATATCATTTGCATGTCCTTTGGAGTCTTTAAAGCATGAAAATGATTAGGTGTGCTCTATAATGTGTCTCAGGTGTTTGGTGTGATTTTTTGCAATATGTAAGAATGTTACTTTTGGAGCGCAGTGACATTGCACTTAGCCAAAGCGCAAAATAGTGAAATCGTAGTGTTGTGCTCTTAGAGTTTTATAGATTTTGAGCACCGCAATGCCCAATTTTAGTGCCACAATGCTAGGCCATTATGAACTTATTAAAAATTATATTTTTTTTTCACTATTCTATTGCAATTCTTTTATTAGATGTCTGAACAAGAGAGATAAAAGTTGGTTTTCGAGAGGGAAATTATGTTTTAAGCTACTTAAGGCTATTTTTAGCCACCGGCCAGTTGAGAAAGTTATCCAGATCGAGGTAGGTCAAATTATGCCTATCTCAATTTTTAAAAATATAATTTTTAAAAAAATTTTGATTAAATTTCTATTTCTGTTAACAAAAAATGTGTATGACTTTACAACATAAAAACTTTCACAGTGTAACATTTTATATGTTATAAATATCAAGATTAAAAATATTTTGAATATTTTTTTGGATTTTTATTACTTGGTAATTAAAATTTTTTTTAATTGAGCAAAAAATAATATAAACACCAAAAAGTTATGTAGTAATGCAATTAATGTCTTAAAATAGTATTTGATAAAATCCTTTATAATTTGGTTATGTTCTGTCATTGTGACAATTTGCTAAGTTGGAAATTTCATTGTCTACCATTATAGAACACTGAAATTTTTAAATATACTTCTCTTTATCTATTATAATGTGATGAAATATATGCTTATATGATTACAAAATATCTACTGGAGTTATAAGGGGCTAGAATCATTTGATATTATATTTGTATCAAGCATTATTCTTATATCTATAAGGCATATTCTAGTGACTATAAGCTATATTATGGTGCCTATGGGCATATTCATATGCTATAAGCACAAAAGGGAAATATAAGGGGCCAAATTCCTTTGAGATTTTATCTGGGACTCGTATATGTGATATGAACTACTTTGTGATATAAATAATTTTTTGATTTATTTACTCAATGTCATTATTTAAATAAATTTAATAGTTATTATATTTTTCATTTCTTTGACATTATAAATATTGTTGCTACCCATGACCCCGAGTTTGAGATTTTGATGATGCCAAATAATGAATGTTTTGAAACAACTTTTTATTATATATTATTTTATTTGCTATCGTCCTTGAGTACTAACATTTCAGGAATATCACAAGTGACTCAGGACGAAAGGAAGACTCAAGAACGGGTAGATTAGGAGTATGAGTCAGATATTGTATTTTTATTTTCTTGAGTCTGGCCACAAAGGCATAAGAGTAAGAGCAACCATGCACACACACAGGGAGAAAGTTTGTTTTTAAATGCAAAATGTAATAGAATTCCTTCTCTGGAGATCGTACTATACGATTTTAATTCATACCGTATGATCCGAGTTAGGTGGACGATTCTGTGAATAGATCATACCGTACGAATATATTTGTATTATACGATATGTTCAGATCCAAAACCCTAGCCGTAGTTTAGTTTAAGTAAGTGATTTTGCGCCGTTTGTACTGTACGAACAGGTTCGTACTGTACAATTTATTTTAAATACTTACTTAAATTAACCCATGATTAGTGCATGTAATCCAGGCCTAATTATATTTTGAACATCGTACTGTACGAACAGGATCATACCATACGATGAAAAGAGACGAAGTTTGATCGTCCCGAATATCGTCCTGGATGATCTCTTGGTTTTTGTCTCATCGTACTGTACGATAGTAATCATACCATACGATGAACAGAGACGACATCTGGTCGTCCAGACCATCGTCCTGTATGAATAATATTTTGTGGATCATACCGTACGATATTATATCGTACAGTACGAAATTGTTTTTTAACTGTTCATACATCTTCGTACCAGGATTAAGTCTATTTATAAATATCGTACTGTACGACGTGGAATCGTACTGTACAAACAGTAACAGCTACTTTTGAAATCAGAGGGATTTTGGAGCCTGTTTTAGGTGTAAATCTCATCCTTTTTCAGTCAGATTTACAGAAAGGGAGAACAGGGTTAGAGAGGGATTCCAAGGGAGAGAGCTCTAGAGAAGTTCTTTAGGGTTGAGAGAGGAAGGAGAAGGTGAGCATTGTGAGGGAGAAGAGGTGTGAGGGAGATCACACGGTTGCTCCGAACTTGCTGCATCTTGCTCCTCTTGTGGCCCTAGAAGAATTTGAGGGAGGATCTCCAAGGGAAAGGCTCATCTACATCCATGACCTCGAGGTTCTCTGCCTTCTCCAGGAGGGAGAAAAATGAGAAGGTTCTCTGCCGTCACCAGGAGGGCGAAAACAGAGTTTGGCACTCCGCCACGCCGGGTTGGTGAAAGGGAGGTTTGTAAAGGCTTCTCCACCTTGAA
>NW_021477709.1:68952-104865 GCF_001605985.2 Dendrobium catenatum | reverse complement strand
CAACACGAGATAGATATGCAATGGTTTGGAGAATGCTTTACTGCAATTGATCACCGATTTGATGCTCTCTTTCAATATTTTCAACCGAATCCACCTCCACCACCAACTGATCAGGACCCTTCTGTTTAGATTGTTTGTATTTGTATTGTAGTTTCTTTCTTTTGCTTTCTTCTTTAGTTGCTCCTCCTTTTTGTGCTGTCAAAAGGGGAAGAAGTTTGTTGTACTTGTTGTTATGCTTGTTATAGTTTGTTAAATGCATTCTTTTTATTTGGTACTTGCATTTAGTATCTTTTTTTTTCTTGTATTTAATTTAAAAAAAAAAAAAGAAATATCATTCGTGCTTGCTTACAACAAATCATTTGACATCATCAAAAAGGGGGAGATTGTTGCAACCCATGACACCGAGTTTGAGATTTTGATGATGCCAAATAATGATTGTTTTGAAAAAACTTTTCATTGGATATTATTTTATTTTCTATTGTCCTTGAGTACTAACATTTCAGAAAGATCACAAGTGACTCAAGATGAAAGGAAGACTCAAGAACGGCTAGATTAGGAGTATGAGTTAGATATTGTATTTTTCTATTTATTATATTTTATTTTCTTGAGTCTGACCAGAAAATGCATAAGAGTAAGAGCAACCATGCACACACACACAGGGGGAGAGTTTGTTTTAAAATAAAAAATGTAATAGAATTTCTTCTCTGGAGATCGTACTGTACGATTTTAATTCGTACCGTACGATCCGAGTTATGTAGATGATTCTATGAATAGATCGTACTGTACGAATATATTCGTACTGTACGATATGTTCAGATCTAAAACCCTAACCGTAGTTTAGTTTAAGTAAGTGATTTTGCGTCGTTCGTACTGTACGAACAGGTTCATACTGTACGAATTATTTTAAATACTTACTTAAATTAACCCGTGATTAATGCATGTAATCCAGGCCTAATTATATTTTGAACATTGTACTGTACGAACAGGATCGTACCATACGATGAACAGAGATGAAGTTTGATCATCCCGGATATCATCCTGGACGATCTCTTGTTTTTGTCTCATCATATTGTACGATAATAATCATACCATAAGATAAACAGAGACGACATCTGGTCGTCCTGACCATCATCCTGTACGATTACTATTTTGTGGATCGTACCGAACGATATTATATCGTACAGTACGAATTGCTTTTTAACTGTTCATACATCTTCGTACTAGGACGAAGTCTGTTTATAAAGATCGTATTGTATGATGTGGAATCGTACTGTACGAACAGTAACAGCTACTTTTGAAATCAGAGGGATTTTGGAGCCCATTTTAGGTGTAAATCTCATCCTTTTTCAGTAAGATTTACAGAGAGGGAGAACATGGTTAGAGAAGGATTCCAAGGGAGAGAGCTCTAGAGAAGTTCTTTAGGGTTGAGAGAGGAAGGAGAAGGTGAGCATTGTGAGGGAGAAGAGGTGTGAGGGAGATCACATGGTTGCTCCAAACTTGCTACATCTTGCTCCTCCTGTGGCCCTAGAAGAATTTGAGGGAGGATCTCCAAGGGAAAGGCTCGTTTACATTCGTGACCTCAAGATTATCTACCTTCTCCAGGAGGGAGAAAAATGAGAAGGTTCTACGTCGTCGCCAGGAGGGCAAAAATAAAGTTTGGCACTCCGCCACACCGGGTTTGTGAAAGGGAGGTTTGTAAAGGCTTCTCCGCCTTGCCAAAGGGGGCAAAAGGAGAAATATATTTGGTAGTGAAAATCCCAGAGCGGAGGACTCCGGGGAGTGGACGTAGGTCATATTTTGACCGAACCACTATAAAAATCTTTGATGTGTTTTTTTCTTATCGTCATTTACTTTTACTTGCACTTAATTTTTCATAATTATTGCGTGGTCAAATTTGTGGAAGAAAATTTGTTTAAGTTTTTGTTGTCAAATTTCAAAAATAACAAAAAGATTAGAACTCCTATTTAGGGTTACTTTTTATTGAGAAAAAGTTTTTCACAATTCCCCCCCCCCCCCTCTTGTCATTTAGTAATTTCAAATTGTGATTTATTAGATTGTATTTATCTTCTTTTAAATAGTCAGTAAAAATGTTTAATAAAAGAATATTTTGAAATTAAGATTTATTGTGTGATATATTGAGTTATTGTACCTCACTATAATTTGCTTGTAGTTTTTAGGATTTGGGAAAGGGAAGGAGACTGTTGATTAGTAGTTCAGGATTAAATCTAATTTGATAAGCATTTTGCTACTTTAATTTTTATGCAACAATGTAAAGTTTATTTTTAGTTTTATAACTATTTATTGTAGTCATGAATTGTAGTTAAGATATTTATTTTGATGAAATAAAAGAAATTTTTTGATGAGGTTTTTTTTTTTTTAAATTTAGATATTTTAGTAGCTTTGTTTCCATTAGTTTTATTTGAAATAAACTTAGAAGAGAATATTAAACATTCCAAAACTAGATCTTACTTTTTCTTATTATAGCTCAACATGATTGGATCTATCATAATTGGGTTGGGTGTTGTTGCAACTCATGACCCCGAGACCCCGAGACCCCGAGTTTGAGATTTTGATGATGACAAATAATATCATTTGAATTATCTTGAGATTCATTGAATATTATTTGCTAGTGTCCGTGAGTACTAACATTTCAGGAAAGATCAAAAGTAACTCAGGATGACAAGAAGACTCAAGAATGGGTAGATTAGGAGTATGAGTCTGCAATTTATTTTATTGTTTATTTTATTTTTATTTTCTTGAGTCTGGCCACAAAATGCATAAAAGTCTGAGCAACCATGCACACACACAGGGGGAGAGTGTTTTTAAATAAAAAATTTAGAGTTTTTCTTTCTCTGTAGATCGTACTGTATGATATTATGTCGTACCATACGATCAGAGCTTTGTAGGATGATTCTGTGAATAGATCATACCGTATGAATACAATCGTACTGTATGATATATTCAAATCCAAAACCCTAGCAGTTGTTTTAATTTAAGTAAGTTATTTTGCACCGCTCATACTGTACGAACAAGTTTGTACTGTACGATTTATTTTAAATACTTACTTAAATAAACCCATGATTAGTGCAATAAATATGTGCTTAATTATAATTTGAACATCGTATTGTACGAACCAGTTCATACCATACGATGAATAGAGACGAATTATAATCATCCCAAAGATCATCCTGGACGATCTCTTGGATTTTTTCTCATTGTACTAAACGAAGTACACCATACCATACGATGAATAGAGACGATGTTTGATCATCCAGACTATAATCCTGTATGAACAGAATTGTTGTGGATCGTACCGTACGATTTAATATCGTTCAGTACGAATGTTTTTGAACTGTTCGTACTACTTCGTACCAGGACGAAGTCTGTTTATACATATCATATTGTACGATTAGAAATCGTATTGTACAATAGTAATGGCTACTTTTAAAATCTCAGGGATTTTGGAGCCCATTTTATGGGTAAATTTGTCATATTTTGTTGAGTGAATCAAAAGAGGTGAACGTGGTTAGAGAGGGATTCCGAGGGAGAGAGCTCTTGAAAATTCTTTAGGGTTTGAGAGAGGAAGGAGAAGGTGAGCGTTGTGAGGGAGAAGAGGTGTGAGGAAGATCACACGGTTGTTCCGAACTTGCCGCATCTTGCTCCTCCTGTGGCCCTAGAAGAATTTATGGGAAGATCTCCAAGGGGAAAGGCTCTTCTACATCCGTGACCTCGAGGTACTCTGCCTTCTTCAGGAGGGAGAAAAATGAGAAGGTTCTCTGCCGTCGCCAGGAGGGTGAAAACAGAGTTTGGCACTCTGCCACGACGGTTTGGTGAAAGGGAGTATTGTAAGGGCTTCTCCGCCTTGCCAAGGGAGGCAAAAAAAGAGCTATTGCTTGTAGTGAAATACCCGGAGCGGAGGACTCCGGGGAGTGGACGTAGGTCATGGTTTGACCGAACCACTATAAAAATCTCGGTGTGATTTTTCTTATTGTCTTTCATTACTGCGTGCTTTTATTTTTTTTTTCTTTCAATATTTGCTTGAGAAAATTTGTGAAAAAGATTGTTTAAATTTTCATGTTAAAATTTTAAAACATCAGAAATAATAGAACTCTTGCTTAGGTTTTAACTGTTGTCAAAACTTTTTCACAATTCACCCCCCCCCCTCTTGTCCATCTAGTAATTTCAATTGGTATCAGAGCTAGTTTTCAAAAAAATAGTGTTTTAGAAAACCTTGAAAAAATGATCATGTCACATTTTGGTAATCACAATACTGCGGAAGGTTATTCAATAACCCGTCCACCTCTTTTTGATAACATTCCATTTGATTTCTGGAAAATTAGAATGTCTATTTTTTTACAATCTATTGATTATCGCATATGGATGTTTGTGAACGATGGATATGTTGCACCGTTTAAAACTGTTAATGGATTGAAAACTCCTGTACCTTTTAATGAATGGAGCAATGAGGATAGGGAATTAGCCCAATTGAATGCTAAATGTTTGAATTATTTTTTCTGTGCATTGAAGTCTGAGGATTATATGAGAGTATCTACCTGTGCCACTGGTAGGGAAATTTGGGATAGACTGTGCATTACATACGAAGGAACAAGTGAAGTAAAATAGTCTAGGCTTAATATTTTACTGCACGAATATGAACTCTTCCGCATGAAACCTAGTGAAACAATATCTGACATGTAGACTAGGTTCACCAAAATCGTGACATCCTTGCATGCATTAGGTAGAGAGATTTCAAATTTTGAGAAAGTAAATAAAATTCTTAGATGGGCTTGTAATTGGGTGATGGAGGTTAGAAGGTTCATAATTGGGTGACGAAGGTTGATGATATCTTTATTGGGTGATAGAGGCTAATGGGACTATAATGGGCAGGTAATAGAGGTTAAAAGGACCATATTCAAGCTATTGAGGTCAAAGGGAGTGTTGTTGATTGATAGAAGTTGAAGGGACTGTTGTAAGGTGATATAGCTAAAAGAGAATATAGTTGGCGAGTGACTATGGTTGGAGAGACTATTGTCAAGTGTTGGAGGTCAGATGGGTCATAATCGGGCGATGGAGGTCAGAGGTGCCGTTGTTAGGTTGATAAAATTTAGAGGGACCATAATTAGCAGGTGATAGAGGTTAGAAAGACTATAGTTGAGCGATTGAAATCAAGGGAACCATTGTGTTATGATGAAGGTCAAAGGAACCATTTTCAAGCAATAGAAGTTGGTTGAGACTTGGTAGTGGCTTTTAGATAGAGGTTTGATGGTGTGGTTGGGCAAATGTCTAGTAAATTGCCTAGGAGCAATGATTTGCTTATGGTGGTGCCTGGATGTAGCATCAAGACTCTTCGAACTTTAGAGATTTCTTGAGTCTCTAACCAAGGGTCCAAGATTATAAAAGTCCTTTTAATGTAGAGATTTAAGGTTTATTTATAAGTTTTGAGGGTTGCTTCTATAAATAAGAAGAAGATTTAGGGTAAATTTGAAGTGCTCCATCGGACAACCCATATTAGTTCCCTTGATCAAAGTAGTTTCATTAAACATTTAAGTGCCTTTCTAGTGTGAAAATTAAGCAATCTTGAGCTCCTTTAATTTGTTCGATTGAGCAGCTTGATTTGACTATAAGCATGCCATATTTGGAGATCTCTTGGTTACACAATTAATGATTTAAAGCATCCAAATATTCTTCAAGATATTAATTTGAGCCGAATTGTGTTTGAATTTGATTAATTTTGGTGTCATTATGTTTGCCTCATTGAGATGCACAGTTTGAGTATAAGTTTGCTTAGATTAGGCTTTAGATCAACCTAAATATAATTTTGAAAGTTTCTAATTTAGATCTACATCAAGATTTTTGCTCAATCCAGATTATTTTTGGTGAAGTATCATGATTATTCTTTAAATATGTTTTAATATTTTGACATTAATCCATTCTAAATAACTCTTATATTTTTTTAGATTTACAGAATTAGGCAAATTATTTAAATATGTTGGTTGGTAGACCATCAAATCATTTAAATTTGTAATATACAAATATATTTACATTTGTAGATTTATTTATCATGCATATGCAATTTTTTTTATTTTTCTTGAATGATTATGTGGTGATTAGTGCATTTTTGAACACCTAGCTTTCTTATTTATTATAACACCGACATTACTATACTTTTGGACCATATCATAATATGATAATATAGTTATTATTTTGTCTTAGGTTGTAAGCTGAGTTTATTAATCAATTTTATTTGTGCTAATTGAAATTATATCATCAAATAAGAGTTTATTGGTAATTCACTCATATAAGATAACAACTACCTTCAAACAAGTTGATTATTTCATTCAAACAAATGAACGACTACCTTCAAACAAGTTGATTACTTCAATCAAGACAACGACTTCTATCATAAGCACATTACCTTTTAGCTTAGCTATGCAATTTTTCTTTTTCTTTTATCTTTTTATTTTGTCAATCCTATGACGCTTGAACTTTAACACAAACCTTTATAGGAGGAGCTTCAAATATCCAATTTTTTGTTCATAGGCATGTTCTAGTGAAATCCTAAATGTTTTAACTATAAGAAAGTGGATTTTTATCACAAGTTTTTCCTACATAAATTTTTGAATACATATTCATATTAATGTTATCTGACAATTACAATAATTATTAAAAGTCTTAAAATGTTCATATGATTTCCATTCTAAAATTGGAAGTGAAACATGAAAAGTTCAGTGGGTTTACGGGTATACGTGCAATGTGGCCTTTTAGTCAATTCATGCATTATGTAGATATTGCATAAGATTTCCATATTAGTTACTAGTGTATTAAATTTGCACTATGCATAACATGTCATGGGAGATATTATGAGATGTAGAATAGTGAACTCTCTATTGTTTGATAAGTGACCTTATTATCTTACTCTTGCCCTATCTTCTTAGGGCATATGTGGAAGGAATTTTGGCTCCACTTTCTGAATAAAAGTATGGAAGATTATATAACACTGTACATACTATTTTTCCACCATCTTATTTGGGAAGAAGTGGGAGAGTTTGTATACTCACTCACTATATGATAGTATGAGAGGTAATAAGGGAGACATAAGTGAAAGTAGAGTTAAAATCATGCATTTGGATGTATGCATGATAATCATTGCATTACATTGATGTTAATGAAATAAGAATAATTAACAATCTAAAATGAATGTTGGATATTTTGAAAATTTATATGAATTTTGATGAAATATGAAAGTCAAGTACAAGTGAATCTTTGAGACAAAGTATTCTATGAGTTATTTAAAATTTGTATACAAGTGGCTTTACAAGTAAGTTAAAAGGTTAATTATATTATGAAACCCTAAAATTGTATTTTAATATTATAAAAAGGTTCCTTATTAGCATACTTGCTTTCTTATTGCATTGTTATTTATATTACAATTATTCCTTTTTATTTATGATGGTTTGGATAGGAAGTCTTCTAAGCTAATTATACTCATTCTATTTTTTTAACATTTCAAGAAATGGTAAGAAAGTATGTTATGCTACTAACTAGATCATGTGTAGAGTCTTGATTTTTTATTCAAGTTAATAAGATAATTATTTTGTAATATAGAATTTAATTATTTGATATATAGATTCCTATGATCTGGATTATTATAATATATCTAATCATGGAAAGATTTCATTTTTAAATATCTAATTATTTTACTACTTCTTAGTCAAGGTTTTAGATCACACTAGATCTTAAGTTTATGAACAACCCATAAATAAACAAAATTAAATTTGGAGGAATTAAAAATAGTATTTAGATAATTAATAAAATAACATGCCTACTTTATGTAGTACATGGCTCTTAAATGATCATAGATTCAGATAATATAATTAAGCCACATATGGAGATACAATCGGACATCACAAACATTTAGATTTTATATGAAAAAGCTAAAATGAAAAAAAAAAAAAACATCGAGCCTAACTCAATTGAAAAGTCTATAGATGATGGTGGGAGATATAAAAATCTTTGGTGGCCCTCAGTGAGAGTTAATGGTCATCATCGATAGAGAGAATTTGTAATGGTCATTGGTTGAGATGAAAGCAAGAAAATGAAAGGGATCACTCTTCTTATCTCAACTGTTGCACCTGTTCCCTTCATGTGAAGAATGTTTCTTTATTTATATGCATTTTAGGATGGGCATTTTGGTAATTTGAAACATCTACTAAAATACTCCATCTTAAGGTTCATATCGATTCCCTTTATCATGAATCAATTGCTTAACATTTAAGTGTCTTAATGATATCAAAATTGAGTGATCTAGGACTCATTGGATTTTTCTAGTCTCACCGCTTGGTTAGACAATAAGCATATCAAAATTAGTATACGAAGTTTTTAATTATACTTCAAGTATTAAATTTGATGTCCATTAAACTTAGAATGGGCCACTTTAATGTCTTTTGGTTCATTTTATTGATATGTTAAGTTTGACTATAAATTTAGTAAAATTAGAGTTCAAATGGTCATAATTTTAATTTTATAAGTTCTTAGTTCAATGATTTCTTCCATATTTATATATATTAAATGAAATTTATGGAGTTAGATATATCAAGTAGAAACACGAAATAGTCATAAATCATTTTATCATTGAATTTATGTCTAAGGATTTTCAACAACACATAATTATCTAATTTGGTCTCATTTAGAGTTGGATCATACCACATTTGATGTTTTTTATTTCTTCCCATCTAGATATTTAGTTTGGCTATATATGTTTGTTGGAGTTGGAGTTCATATGGACCTTAATTTTATTTAAAAAAAATTTAATTCTAAGATTTTGTTGGTCTCTAAAAGGAAGCTGCTCATGAGGATCAAAATGCAAAGAGTACAATCACGCTATCCCGTAGAACAAAATAGTCATAGGTCTTTCCATTCTACCTAAGCAGGCCAATGAGAGAGCATATTGAATTATACATACGATTATCCATGGAGAATTGTGAATTTCACCTACACATCTTAATGGATAATACTATATATAACTTGTTTGTCACGAGATTTCGCCCATTCAGGACATGAGTTTGAATGGGACTTATTTGATGTGGGTGTCGATTTCCCATATAGTTAATTAAATCCTATGCCTCAACATAAGAAAAATTTAGATTAAGAAAGTTATCATATTCTCTTCTAGATTTGGCGCATTGTAGAATATCTAGGAACTTCTAATCCAATTTTAGATCGATTCAATCTAGCTATTCAACATGAAAAGATCATATAATAAGTCGTCCGGTCAAAAAAAGAGAAAATAAAAGAGAAGTCATGTTATACCAAGAATGCATGAGAGAAAGAAGTGGTGCCATCAGTGCGATATAGTTGTGTGAGGTATATGTCCTTCAAAGAATGGAGAACATACCCAATGATAAGACATGTAGCAATATGCATATACTTCCATCATTCAACCCAAGATCAGAGGACATACCATACACCAAGTATTAACGCCCATGGCCTAACTAATACAAAGACACCGTAAGGGGACTTATAACCTAAATCCCACCAGGGATCTAGGCAACTCTAACCTAGATTTACCACCCTGCTCTAAAATGGATACCATCTAAACTCCACCTACCATCTTAAATTTATGAAGTCTAAATAGGAAATATATTGAATGTTTTATGCTCCACACCTTACCTATAATGCAAAAAAGAATAGATTTACATTACCACAGACAAAAGGTTATCATCTATCAGTTGTAGTCTTCTTGACATATCAAGTGAAAGGGATTATTTTTTAAATAGATGAGGGCAGTCATTGGGCTTTTTTTAGGTAATCTCTCACTGCTCTTTCACCTCATCCCAACTGATTTCCCTTATTTTGTTCATGCAGTAGATGGATGGCAAACTCTTAGTTGTGCCATTAACAGCCATTTCCTACTTCTTATTTGGGGATAACACACATTCAGAAGGTAGATTCTTGACTTAGGATATATCTTTAGATTAAATCTATGATAACTAATGTCCAGGCAAAGCCAAAAAGAAAGAAAAGGAAGATGGAATAGAATCATTTAAGGATGTTACAGTCATTTAATAAGCATTCCTTGTCTCTCGTTCGAGCTCTTCTCTTCTAAATCTTCCTAAATGGATGGTTGGGTCTCTGGTCAAGCAAGAGGGCTAGATCAAGCAGACAAAAGTTAGTGGAGAAGACAAGATAGAGTGAAGATAGGAAGTTGTCCTGAATCTTAATATGGCAGTGGCAGGTTAGGAATAACTTATAGATAAAGCTCCTTCTTATTCTTTGACTTGTTGTCCTACTACTATAAGGAGTGAAAAGTAATATAGTAAGGCTAAAGGGAGGGAAAAATTTGTAAGTGAAATAATCGTATGCATCTATCCCTAATTAAATTTTACAGACTTTCAACAAATCTATCTACACAATGAGCACTATAGTGGAATCCTAAGGCATTAGTTAGTAATATAATTTTATGAATTATTCATGAATGAATTCTCACTCCCATACTAACCCTTTTTTTTCTCAATTTTGAATTTCAGTCTTAATATTTTTATGAATCTTGATATTAATATATGTATCAGTCCAGATCTCAATATTCTTTATAAACAAAGATGAAGAATTCTATAGTCAAAATATTTTCTATCCAAATTTGTATTCCTATTTATAATATATCCCTCTGATAGATAATCATGACTAGGTATACTTACCAATACATAAAATGGTTTAGATTTCGATATATTGAAATTAGATAGAATTTCTTGGTCCCGGTTTCTTTCTAATGTTGATCCAAAAATATATAAATTAGGAATGTTCATGTATTTCTATGAGAAAATATCATATATGTAATGTTTTTTCAATTTAACTTTTTGACTCATAAATAAATTTACTACTTAGTCATTTTTTATGGAATAAAGATACTGGTATTTTTTATATAAATCCAGTTGGTTTGATTCCTTCATTTGAATCATACAATATTTGTTGATTCTATTTCACCATTATTAAGGTACTAATGGAGACCTTTTTTTTAGAGAAATCTTTTAGAGAAATCATATTGATAATGTCCTTTTCACCAATTTTTCCATTTGTTCATTACATACGTATGAATTTTCTTATATGAACAAAATATTCCATGTATCATATAATAGTATTTGAAATTATCCTTAAAACATGGATAGCTCGCTTGATATTTAAGTATTTGTCTCAATTGATACTTATTAAGTAATTGGTCTTGTGGTATTTTGTAAAAAACATATGCTTGGGACAGTGAAGATAAGTTCCAATAAGTATTGCAATTTTGATTGCTATTCTGAGTATTATCATTATTTGAAGATAATTTTTTATAATCAAAAGAAATTTCATTGTATTTTGATTTGTTTCATCAATTCCTTCATGTTCTTGATTTCTTACATTGTTGTGGAGAAAGATTTAAATTTATCGAATCACTCACTTTCATGTGACAAAAATCTAATCCAAGTGAACCTCTAGTTGTCATCGACTATTACATATCCATAGACTTTTACCCCTATGCTAGTAGTGCTAATATGTCCAAAATAATACATATGAAGGACTTCTAAAGTTTTAGAGGTGCTAATATCCTTAGTGGAATGGAAAGAGGATTTAACTTGTTTCCTTATTTGATAGGCATCACACAGGTGGTCCTTAATGAACTTAAGCTTGGGGGTTCCTCTCACTAAGTCTTTTTGGGTTACTTTTCTAAGTGTTTTCATTCTAGCATGACATAACCTCCTATACCACAACCAAGACTCATCAGCAAAAGTTTTTAAATAAAAAGATGCAGCACATTCAATATTATTTAAATCAAGACTAAACATTATTGATCCTTTTTCCCTATAAAACACCATTGCTATTTAAGTTATGATAAAGCCTTTGCCATAAAGCTTTCTGATGCTGGGCATGTTGTGTTTCAAGCCATCAATAACTAAAACATTTTTAATTAAAGGTTCTTGGAGTTTTTGATTATACATATGCCCACCACTTTCCTAATGATTTTGTCTCCAAGAGTGACCTTCCCTCTAGCCTTGCCCTCCAATGAAATGAATTGATTGATATCTCTAATCATTTGGCGTGAGCATCCATTGTCACGGTACCACATGCTCTCATGAGGTCTTATGTGAAAACACACCTACAAAATCATCAAATGTTAGATTTAGGAACCCAAACAAGTTTGGGTCCCTTCTTATGGAAAGAAGAATGCAATGACTATATGTTATGTTGTGAATCATACAATTTGGGTCTCCACACCCAATGTATTCTATGGTGAATGGTGCATGTTTGGGAAATATGTCCTAGCATGACACATGAAAAATATTTAACACCAAAAAAAGGGTTTATTAATCTATTTGTGTTATATTGCCTCTTTCTTGGTTTCAAATTTTTAGCTTTGGTTTAGGATTGAAAAATTATTCAGGTGTGGGTGGAATCCTATTTACCTCAAGTGAAAGTAATTCGGCTTTAAAAAATAAGTTAGCACTTTCTAAAATAGTATTATTAACTTTTAAATAGTGCTCTCTACTCTCAGATTCATCCATAAATGTTTTAAAATCATTTTCAATTTTAGTGTGGGATGATTTCAATAATTCATGCTATTTGTTCAATTCATTAAACTTATCTAATAATTTCATGTAATTGCTATCAAGTGTAGAATGATCATCAATCAAAATTTCAAGCTCTTTTTGTAAATTCAAAAATTGAAGTTTCAAGCTAGCATACAATTTTTTTTGCTTTCTATAAGATGAATGAATTTTCTCAAAAACTTCAAGTCATTGATTGTATGATATTTTATATACCTCTTCTTGGTTAGAATGACCAAGTTGATCATCCTCCATCAAAAATAAGTTTTTTGTCTCCTCTTCAGCTTCAGTCTTAGAGGAGTTAGATAAAAAATTCATCCAGAAAGCCTTTTGAATCTATTTCTTATCCTTCATGAACTTAGGTTTCTCCTCACCCTTCTCCTTGCTTGGGTTAGCATTAAGTGTAGGACAATCAGCTTTTACATGTCTCAAGTTCCTGTAATCAAAATAAATCACATCATAAGAACCTTTACAATTCTTACTACTCTTACCTTTGTCCTACTTCTAATGGTGTTTTTGTTTCTCTCTCAAAAAGTTTTTAAATTTCCTTATAATTAAGGTAATATCATTATTCTCTTAACATTAAGAATCGGTGTCAGTATCCTGAGCCTTTAAAGCTATAGTTTTGTTTTTTCTTCTTTTCACCTGCATCAAGTTTTCTTTGATTCACTCCTTGCTTGTAAGCAATGAGTGATCCAAGTAAGTTAGCTATAGAGTAAACATTCAAATCCTTGGACTAAGTTATAGCAATAATCTTAACATAAATGGAAGAAGGCAAGCATCTTAAAATTTTATTAACTTTCTCATAGTTAGTTAGCTCTTTTCCTATGACATATAGGGAGGTGATAATTTGTGTAAACCTAGTATACATTTTAAAAATCAATTCAATGTGTTTAATGAAAAAGAGTTCATAGTCATAAAGGAAAATATTCAACCTATATTCCATAACTTTGCTTGTGCCTTCATATTAATACATATTCTATCCAATATTTCTTTACTAGTAGTACATATTAAGACATACATGTAATCCTCAAATTTCAATGCAAAAAAAAAAAGTAGTTTAAACATTTAGCATTAAGTTGTAATAAATCCCTAATATCAAAAATCCATTCAGTAAAAGAAAGTTCAATTTTGATGCCATTAATTTCTCGTGTTGGCGTCGAAAAACCTTCTTTAACAAGCATCCACATGCGATAATCTATAGATTGTGAAAATGTGAACATGTGAGTTTTAAAGAAATTAAAAGGTATATTATCAAATAAAGGTGGTCGAGTAATAGAATACCATTCCATAGTATTTTAGTTACCAAACTTAGCCATGGATCAAAATTCAAAAGTTTTCAAAAACTATATTTTATGAATCCCTCTCTAATACCATTTGAAAGTTCGTTAGGATTGTTAAGCCCTTATAAACTAGCCCAAGGCTAACCAAGAGGGGGGAGGGGGGCTAAATTGGTAGTTTTATAAATTTATTAATCGCAAAGTAAAAAAACTTTTTGAAACCTTTTCAAATATTTTTAAACAAACACAATCAATCATAGAAATTAATATGCAAAAAAAGGTGCAAGAATAACATAGAAAGAATACATCGAATTTTACAGTAGTTCGATCAACATGACCTACGTCTAATCCCTAGAGCCTCTCCTCCAAGTATTACACTAAAACATAGTAACTCTCCTTTTGCTTAGAAAGTAAGGAAGTGAAGCCTTTACATACTCCTTTTCACCGCAAAGAACCCAAACTCCTTTTACTTCCTCTAGAAGAAGCCAGAGAACCTTGCTCGATTGCCAAAGAATACCTTCCTAGAGCCACCAAGAAGCCAAGGATGATGAATGGAGAATACAACTTGAATCCTTGCTTGGAGAAACCTTTGTTAACAGCTCATAAACTACCCCTCATAAGATTCTCTCTGTCCCAAGCTCTCCCTCTCCTTCTCTAAGCTCTATCAGGCCAGAAAAGTAACAAAATATACTCTCAACATTAATCAAGAGATATTATAAAGGAGTGCTTAAAAATTTCCCTAAATTGCAACATGTTGTCAAAGATCATCTAGGCTGATTGACAGATCATCTTGTACGAATAGTGTATTTCAGCACTTCCAGCCAGGATGATATGGGTTTGCTAGACGATTAGAACACATTGTTTATTCTGATAGTCCTAGATGATGAGGATGTCATCATGTATAATTAGTTCAAGATCATACATATCATCTATCACATTATTCTAGTTATCCAAAAGAGAACATTTAAATGATAAAGAATTATAACTTATTGTCCAGGATAATGCTTGGATCGTCTCATATGATTAGTTCAAAATTAGTGATTATCATCCAACACATCATTCTAGTCATCCAGTAAAAACATATGGATGATATAGATTTATAACTGATCATCCTGCACAAAGTTCGTGATGTCCAGCCGATTTAGGAGAAGATTAAGGTTTTTCTAGCTGATAGTCCAAGACAATCCTATGATTGTCCTATATGATATGATCGATAAATCTAACCTAAATGTCATTACTTAATCACTTGAATAATTTAAGCATGATTGTAATGAATCATCAAAGATGATATGGGGTCGTCCTGTATGATTTCTAAAAAAAAAATATCATACCTAAAAAAAGTATGGCTGCTGATTCTTTCTAATTTGAGACTACATCCCGGATGATATAAATATCATGTAGGACGATTTTCTTAATTCATCCATCTTAATAAAAAAGCCCTAATAAGGGTTTCTATTTTTAACTGATTGTTCATGATGATTTCGGCCTATACGATATGATCAAAATTAGTAAAACCCTTAACCTTATAGAATTTCTCCTCATGAGTGTGTGTGTGCAAGGTTACTTGTTATAATGATCCAGCTTATTACAATTGATTCAAGAAAAGGTAAAACCACTGAATTGCACTTATAAACTAACTCAATCCTAATCTACCCAATCTTGAGTTGACTTGAATTGCAATTAACCTTGTGGACATGAAATGTTAGTAGGTAGGGAAACCAAAATATGTAAAAGTAGTAGTAGTATAGAAAAAGGAATGCCATGAATATTTGTTATCATCAAAATTATAATCCTTGAATTCAAATTTGTAATAATGGTGTCATTTCTTCCTCTCACTCGATGAGGCGAGGCCTGAAGAATGGGGACTTCCATGTATATATGAGGCTAGAAGTCAATCTTATCGAACCAGAATGAAGGTCCACCCTAGGTTGGGTACAAGATTGATCCTCCTATCCCTCCTAGGTCACAGAAGCCAGGGTTCTGGATAAGGATCAAAGATATATTGGATAGGGCTCCCCAGATTAAGTTTCTACTATCTTATTAGTCACAAGAATGAAATTCGAAGGCCTTGTCATATGCCAAGCTAGGTGAATCATCCACATCAATTTCCAAGCTGGATCTGGATACTCTCCGATAATGGTTCAAGGACCAGATTTATAAATATAACAGAAGTATAGGGATACTGATTGGCTGGGTTCCATCAACCAAACCAACCCATCCATATTTGTTTATATGCTCCAACTTGATCTTATGGTAGATTTTCCTCCGTTGGACAACTTGGGAAACTAACTCGTGGGGCACTACATCCCATAATTTCTTAAATATTTGTTGCATTTCCTTAGAAGCAAATTTGATGTGTTTTGGATCTGCTCTGATTATATTATGAACACATGAAGATCTTTCTCACTTCGCGCCTTCTTCTAAATAAATAGAACCCCCACCTGAACCTTTCTCAAGACTACCATGACCTCTCTAAGAAGTTCTATGATAGAAGCATTCAACGTACACCCAAAGACAAATCTTTCACTCACTAAGACGTGAAAAACCTATGACAATATCATTAGGAAGATAGATGTAATGGGAAGAAGTGGCATTGAGAAGTGTTGCTGACTTTATATTTAGGTTCGGCACGACAAAGCTTGCACTATATTTTTGCACTTAGGCACACTGCATGTCGTTTGTAATGATTCTACTATGTTATCGCAAATTTTCAAGTTGATCCTAAGTAATCGTTTTTTTTTTCATTGCATTATGAAGGAACTAGTTCATTTGGATTAGGGAATTATTGCAATTTTTTTTAATAGACTGGATTCTCCCATCAAGAGAGATTTTTAATGTCTGACCTAAACTCCTATGACTGAATATGAGAAAGGCTACAAAACAACAAGCTAATATCATTTCTACATTATATATTAAGATCTTCTTCGGACTTGATGCAAAAATAGATGGAATAATAACAAATAGCATCTTTCTATTCAGCATCTTCCTTGAACTCAATCTCATAAGGAAAGGTTATTCGTATCTTTCTTTTAGCAATAGAACATGATAAGTGAAAAAGAAAGAAGATAATGAATGGCACTAGAAAACTAATTCTTTGGTCACTCTACCATAGTTATATTTAACCTTGAATGCAATTTATAAATTCAACAATAATAGTCTCTCAGAATTGAAAAGTAATAATGAAAATGGTTGATCTAATAGCAGATTTTGCAACTGTCATTGTTGGAACTAATGAAGCAAATGATTGACCCATCATATCATCCAAAGAAATAAAAAAGACCAAAAAGTCTAAATTGAAAAATAATAACATTGATACAATTGACATTAACATAATATGAATATTTAATCTATTAAGAAGGATTCCTCAAATACCTAAAATAGAGATGAACATAGAAATGTGAAATATTTTAGAAGATCCATTTAAAAAATGTGGAATGTTAGAAAAATTATAATTATGTGAGGCTTAGAAAGAAGTCCTGCCTAAGAGAGACTAGGAAGAGCATTAGAAATCATCTTATTCTGATATATTAAGAAGATGATGTTCATGTCATCATCCCCATTTTTAGAAATCTTATTGGTATCTTTGACCAGTTTGAGAAGGCTAGTTAGGGCCTCTATATTTGCTTCAAGAAATTTGAACTTCAATTCTCGGATGATAATTTCTTGCGCAGATCCAAGATAGTGAAGCTCTCTCTTCCTTTTACATAGTATTTGCCACAAAAACCCATTACAAAATTTTATGAGTTTTTCTTCTGATTTCTTTATTTTCTTACTACCCTTAAAAAAAGATGCTTCCTTTTCCCTGTGGAACATAGATGAGCATTATTTCATTCCAACAAGTTATTTGACTGAGAAATGTGCTATGGTATTTTGGCTTGGATAATTTAGAAAAATCAAGTATGTCGGCAAACATCGTCCTGTACGATATACAGATTATCTAGGACAATTGGTTTGAAAAATTTTAACCATAATTAATACCCTACTCACAGGATCAATTTAGGCATAATTTGTATTAATTGTCCTGGACAATTAAGATTGCCCGGGATGATTAGAACCAAAATTAAATCTTAAAATCTTGCCTAAATTAGCATTGGTGGTTATTTTTCAAGATCATAAAGGATCGTCCTGTATGATTCAAAATCGTCCAGTACGATTAGTTCAAAACATAATCGTCTGAATTTGACTAGATCTCACTCCCTTGAGTGTGTGTGTGCATGGTCACCAAGCAAGCATAAACCTTACAAGACTTGACTCAAAAAATCAAAATTACATCAATGAATATTATAGACCCTTTTACAACATAACATTATTCAACCCAATCTTGAGCTCTGATTTTTTGTTTGATGTTCCATGGTATTCATGAAATGTTAGTATACACACAAACAAACATACATTGCAAAAATAAATAGACAACAGAAAGTGAGCCATAATATTTGTTATTATCAAAAACATAAACTCATAAACTCGAGTTGCAACAATCTCCCCCTTTTAATGATGACAAATATTACTGGTTGAATTTTTAAAATTAAAAATATTTTCTCCTAATCTCCCCCTCACTGGAATAAAAATTTAAAAATAAGGGAAAACAAAATTTTTGTTATTTTTATTTTCTTTTAAATAGAAAATAGATACAAATAAAACAATACATTCTCCCCCTTTGACTTTAAAAAAGAGGAGGGGCTTAAACAATCTGAACAATAAAAACAAATAAAAAATAAAATGATCCCTGATCTAGTGAAAAGAAAAAAAAAATCAAATATTCTTAAAATGAAAAAGTTACCCCTTGATTTTATTCAAAAACTTAGTAAGGAATTTATTCACAATGCATAACTCAGAAAGGTTAACAATTTAGAAATTGTTAATCCAAGCTCAAGTTCTTTTAAAGGCTCAAAAACTTTTTAATCTAATATCTAAATCAAGGAATAAATTAGAAAAAGAAATAATAATTTTTTAAAACTCCTTTCATAAAACATATCTAATAGAAGATTAATACAAAAATTGTTGAATAATGAATCATGACTTTCAAGCTCAAGTATTAAAAATTTCAAGGGTTTTCTTAAGTTTTAAGAAGTATAAGAAATGTAAGCATTACTTTTTTTGGGCTCATTTTATGCCTCTTGTCAGTTTTTTGGCGCACTTTATGCATCTTTTACTTTTTTATACACTTTGTTTATCTTTCTCAATTTTGCATCATTGCGTATCTTTTGATTTGGCGTTATTGGACACTTTTTTTCAATCAAATATGTTACCTTTCTGGAATTTTTTAAAAATTAAAACAAACCCATTCTATTGACAAAAATGAACTACTTGATCAAGAAAATTATGAGGTAGATTCAATAACTTCCAAAAGATCCCTATGTGATAGACAAAATGAAATGAGATTAAAAAGTTCAGTTTCAAAATCTAATTTATAATATGATGAAGATTTTGAATCCAAAGTAAAATAACTTCTTTAAGAAAAGAGATAGAGAAACAAAATTATGAGTTTCCTTTCTTTGACTATTTTTAGAGAATTAAATCACAACTTACATAAGAGTTCAAGAAAAATAGGAAGTAAAATTTTCATTTTTTTTAAAAAATGATCTTTAAGAAAGATTTGATTTTCTAAAGTGTATAGGAAACAAAAAAGGTGATATGTGTGTGTTGATCAAAGAAAACTTCACAAAAAGAAAAGTAAAGAAAATTTAAAATTTTAACTTAATAAAAAATAAAATAAAATAAAATAAACTCAAAGAAAACATAAAAAACACAACGAACAAAAATATGCGTACACAAATAAATAAATACACAAACAAGGGTTTAAAAAACATATTGTTTCTTGTCTGATGCTTGAGAAGCTAGGTCTACCCAGGAGATTTTTTATTTTTCATTATTTGTCATTTTTATAATTTGCTCAGCTTTACGCTTTTCTTTTGCAGGAAGAGTTCTCAAATTAAGGCACTGATTTTTCATGTCCAGGATTTCTATATCTAAAATAAATAACGTTAGGAGAAATATTAATATTCTTACTATTTTTACGTTTATTCCTCTTTTGTTGATGCTTATACTTGGTGAGCTTTTTAATTTGCTTGATAAGTCATTGCTTACATCACCAACTAAGTGATTTTTCTCCATATTTTCAGCGTTTAGCACTATTATCTCACCTACATCTAAAAGTCTTTGTCCCAAACTTTGCTCGAACACAATGAGTGAGCAAATTAAATTATCAATAGAATATTCATTCAAATTTTTTGATTGACAAATAGCAACAACTTTGGCATCAAACTTATCAAGTAGACAACATAGAATTTTATTGACTTTTTCAAAGTTTATAAATTCTTTACCTAAAGTATGAAATAATGTCACAATTTGAATAAACCTAGTATACATGTCTAAGATCATTTCATAAGATTTCATGCAAAATAATTCATAATCATGCATTAAAGTATTCAACCTGGATTGCTTGATTTCAATAGTGCCTTTGTATATATTGTGTAATTTATCCCAAATTTCCTTGCGAGTAGAGAACGTGTATACAAACATAAAATCATTAGAATTTAAAGAACAAAAAAAAAGTTTAGTGATTTTGCATTCAATTGAACATTAATTTGTTCTTCTCTACTCCAAAGGAATATCTATTTTAATTCCATCTAAAATACTTGACGGTATAGAATAACCAGTTAAAATTATTTGCCACATTCAAAAATCAATAGATTGAAAGAAAGTAGACATGCAAATTTTTTAAAAATTAAATGTAATATTTTAAATAAAGGTGGTCGGGTGATTGAATATCCTTTCGTAATATTATGATTACAAAAATTATCCATGGATTAAAATTCAAAAGTTTTTAAAAACTCAATTTTATGAATCCCGCTCTGATGCCACTTGAAAGTTCATTAGAGATGTTAAGCCCTTATGAACTAGCCCAAGGCTAACCAAGAGGGGGTGAATTGGTATTTTTAAAAATTCTCAATCAAAACACAAACTCAAATCAAACCAAAATTCACCACAAAGAAAATCAAAGCGTGGAAATTAAATGCAGAAATAATAAAGGAAAGAGCACACCAGATTTATAGTGGTTCGGTCAAACCTTGACCTACGTCCACACCAGATTTATAGTATTTCACTAAACTCAGTGTCTCTCTTTTAACCCCCACAACAAAGGGGAGAAGCCCTTATAAAATCACTTTCACCTTCCTCGGTGCGGCGGAGTAGCTAGGCCCTTTGACACCAAAGAGATCTTCTTCTTCCCAAAACATCCCTCAAGACAAGCCTTGAATCTGATGGTATTAAGGTGCAAGCTTGCCAGAGCAACTGTGTGAAATCCCCTCCACACTCCCTTGAAACCCACTCTAAGGATTTTCTCCCTCTCTCAAACTCCACCCTATCCTCTCTCCCTTTCAAGCTCTCTCTTTAAGTTTTCTCCAGAAGAAACGAAGCCTCAATGGCTACCAAAGACACATATCAAGTTCCTTGACAAAGCTTAAATAGAAGAGCTCCAAAAAGACTCTTAAATATACCAAACCGGCATTATCATTCAAGATGATCGTCCCATATGATATACTTAAAAAGTGGACTTCAAAAAATTCTATAAACTCAATTCTGGTGCCAAATATCATCCAGGATGATTAAAGGATCGTCCCGTATGATGCGCTTAAAAAGAGGGCTTAAGAAAATCCTAAAAACTAAATTTTAATACCCCGAATTATCCTGGACAATCGCAGGATCATCCAGTATGATGTGCAGAATTTGACCTGATAGTCCTGGATGATATTTGGATAGACCCGAACGATTAGTACAAGAATGTACAGATTATCCAGGATGATATTGTGGATCGTCTAGGATGATATTGTGGATCTTCCAGAATAATTAGAAGAAAAATTATGGTATTTCGACTTGAACGATTTAGGAAAATCAAGTATGTCAAAAAACATCGTCCTGTATGATATGCAGATCATCCAGGACGATCGGATTGAAAATTTTTAACCATAATTAATCCCCTAATCATGAACTTTTATTAGGTCTGGTTTAAGGATGTAGAGGAACGTCAGGTCGGAGGAAAAATCCCGCTAAAAAACTCGGTATTTGCTCGATATTGCTAGGTATTATTTGATAATAACTAGGAATATCGCTCTGTGAAGACCAATACCGAGTTCTACCGAGCTATACCGAACAATACCAAGTTGTACCGAGTTTTTTCTAGTAAAAACTTGGTATAACTTTTGTATAACTCGATATTGCTCAGTATAACTCGGTATTGGGTCTTCACGTGATGGTATTCCTTGTTATTGTTTGGTATTGCTCAGTATTTCTCATTTTTTGGCGTGATTTGGCCTCCGACCGGACGTTTCTCTACGTCCAGTTGGAGGACGTAATAATTGTTCCCTAATCATAGGATTAATTTAGGCATGATTTGTATTGATTATCTTGGATGATTAAGATCATCTGGGATGATTAGAACAAAAATTAAATCTTAAAATCTTGCCTAAATTAGTATTGGCGCCTGTTTTCCAAGATCATAAAGGATCGTCCTGTATGATCCAAAATCATCCAATATAATTAGCTTCAAATTTGATCTTTTAGATTTGACTAGATCTCACTCCCTTGAGAGAGTGTGTGCATGGTCACCAAGCAAGCGTACACCCTTACAAGACTTGACTCAAGAAATCAAAATTACATCAATGAATATTATAGACCCTTTTACAACAAAACATTATTCAACCCAATCTTGAGCTCTGATTCTTTGTTTGATGTTGTATGGTATTCCTGAAATGTCAGTATACACACAAATAAATATATATTGCAAATATAAATAGACAATAGAAAGTGAGCCATAATATTTGTTATTATCAAAAACATAAACTTATAAGCACGAGTTGCAACAATGGGAGCTCCTATTCCAATTCACCAAGGCTAATTCCATTCAAAACCATAGCTAATGGCTTACTTAGATATCTTTTAGCACCTATCTTTTGACACCTTCTCTATGGTTCTTAATAGTAAATCCTCATTTCAGTGATAGGTCTTCCTTTCATGTTACCCATTTGATGATTAATGATGATGTCTTCCTCTTTGCTAATATTGATAGTGCAGATTGTATCAAGGATGTTCTTGGTGCTACTTTTGATCTTACTAGACTACAGTTCACTACCACAAGAGCAATAGATTTTTATAGAAATATGTGGTGCACAAGAAGCAGATTAGCAATGTGCTTCATATAAATTAAGTTGAGCTCCCCTTAAGTACATTCATCTCCCTTTGGCTGTAGAAATGTTAAACAAGTATCTTTGCAAGCCCCTAATTGATAAGATAGTGGAAAAACTTCTTGGATAGAAGATGAAGCTCTTATCTATGGCTGGAGGATGCCAGCATGTCAAGTCCATGCTCCTCACTCTTAGTGTTTACTTGAATTAAGCCTTTAGCCTGCAGGTCTCTGTCACGAAGCATGTTGAGTCTCTTGTGTTACACTTCCTAATTGGTGCCTAGGAAAGAAAGCCTATTTTCTTTTATTTCATGGGATAATATCTGTAGTGTTTAGAAACTTAATCGGCCATAAAGCACTACTAAAGAAAAGAAAGTAAAGTCAAAAATGGAATTTACTAGTTGACCTTACTATATTTGGCAATTCTTTTAGGACCCATGGATCTTTGGGCACAATCTTGCAAGCTTGGTGAATGTTGATAGAATGGTGTATGATCTGGGGTGTGGGAATAACAGTTTCAACCTTTATCCATGATGGCACATGGGATCTTCCTCGTCTTGCCTTGCCTTATATATTGTGGTTGTGGTTGTGGCCAATTATTAGAAAAGTTTGTATTACTGCCAATGATGAACTAAGATGGAAGATTACGAGCTCCGGGACCTACTCTTTTAGTTCAGCAAAGCAGTCTTTAAATCCAAGCTTGCAAAACCATTGCTGGGCAAGTGAACTTGCTCTTCCCTCTGAACCCATATAAGTGAAGTGTATCGCATAGATCTCCAGTACATTTTTAGCGATAGATAGGCAGAGCATTAAATGAAGGAAGGAATCCAACCTTGTGGGGGATATCCAGGAGCACATACATGGATACAAGTTGGTTATATTCTTAAATAATGAGAACTATAAGCATGCTATGGAATAGTTATGGACTAATTCTTTCCTTCACCCTAGTGGTGAAATAGGGCTAGGAGGCAGCCCTCGAGAAGCAAAATTATTTATATCTTCCTTAGTATACCTAGTGGATATTCATAGGTAAATAAATCAAATCATATGAGAGCTTCGTTACTTGGAAAGTCCTTTTTTTGTCCAGGATTACTGATAGAAAAATATTCCCTCTAGCGGGATATGACCTTCCATAAAATAGCATCTTGTAATAAAAGAGTATAACCTTCTCTCACTAACAATCATTAGTTGTAGATAATATCTCAAGAGTGTGTTAAGCCCTAAAAGAAAAGGTTCTACACAATGAAGCACCAACCACGTAGAATCTTGACAAGTTGATGAGCAAAGGCTTAATGCGAGCAATTCCAAGATTGGGTTCTACCACCAACTTGACTTCGGTAGATGATCAAGTTTCTTTCACCAAACTAGGAGAGCTGAAAGTCTATGATAGGAAAAAAGTTTGGGAGTTTTTCTTCCAGAAAAAGAAAGAGCCTTATGCATTGATTTGATTATCGGGCGATCAATAAGATAACCTAACCATCAGGAACAAGTATTTACTTTAATTGTAGACTTTTTTACCCTAAACCATAAGCGTGAGATACTTCTTGAAGTTGGATCTATAATCAGGCTACTAATAGGAGTGTATCGCGAAAGGGGATGAGCCAAAGGTCAGTAATCTAGAAACAATGTTCCAATTCTGACCTATTTGTTATTATTTTGTGCCTTACAAGATGATTATAAAAATTGTGGTCAATTGCCTAAGGTCAATACTTCCGAGACTTCTTTCTCCTATACAGAGCAACTTTATACCAGGGTGTCAAAATAGTGATATCATTCTCATTATGTTGGAGATTTATCACTTAATAAAATGAATCTGCCACACCGCATAACAGGTTACTAGCGCTATGAGCAAGTGAATAAGAATGAATGTTAATAGGGCTAGGACTCCCTCCCCTTTGGCTTGTTGGCCTAGCTATTCGAGGAACTTCTAGTGCTAGTGAGTAAGATGTTTATAGGCCAAATGCCAAAGAAGGCACTAAAATAGCTATTCACAAGGGAAGTGACATAGTTAGTGGTAATGGGACTTGATCTCAAATGCAAGATCAGAGGGTGTTCTCCTTGTACGGGAAACCACTTTCCAAGTGATTCAAGCTTTTGAAACGAATGATCTAAGTAAGGGCTCCTAGGGAGTCCTAGTTCTATCAAACCAGACTACTTCACTCCAAGAAGGTAGTTCTTTAACCCAGTTCAATGAGATCGGGGCTTAGCTCATTCAAGTAGATGTTGAAAGAAGAAGGGGAAAAGATCAATAAATAAAAGGCAAAAGAGAAAAAGTAAATCATCAATTTCTTGTGAAATGCAGATGACTTCGGTATGGTTATACACTTTCATAATTTGATAAATGAAAAAAAATGAGGTAAAAAAATTAGCATTAGCAGATGTTCCTAACTCGCCCCACTTGACTTTGAAAAGGCTTGATGATGAGGTGCGTAGTAAGATTTTATGCTTACCAATGAAAATGAAAGTTTATTTATCGTGTTGGAAAGAATTTCTATTGAACTTATTCATAACATTATCTATGAAAGAATTGTATTAGCTCCATACTATCAAAAACTTTAGTCACTCACTTGAAAGATAGCCCATAAAGTTAAGGGAATACTTTGATAATTGCTCTCTTTAGATTATTTATTACCCTTGAAAAGGTTATGAAAGAACTAAACCAATGGGAGAAGAGTGGGAGCACAACCCATTGATTTAGTGGGCTACCTTTACTCTATTTATACAGTGAAAGTACATAATGACCTAATAGATCTATTAGAAGCATCATTAGTGGAAGCCGATCTACTATTAGTAGGTCGAAGAATGATAATTCCTAGACTCATATCGAAATTCAAAGATATGTAGGTGCAGTCGAGCGGAAAAAGCCCAAGATATTGGACCACCCAGATAGGCAAACAACTGTGCACCGGACGGGTAAACAAAGTGTTCCTGTACACACAAAGCCTCCGTATCAATAGACACAAAACCAAGAAAAGTAAGTTAAATATCAAAATCGATAGTCGGGTTAGGCTATAATAAGTCATCATATAAAGGAGGATGCATAGTAGCATCACGCCACCCATAGATACGAGGTATATACTAGCTCAACCTCTAGGAGATGATAGCTTGTCTTTACTCGATCAAGGAAAAAGGAACGAAGTAGTAACACTTGACCCCCTCAGAAAGCAAGTTCAGGGCTAGGAATTAAGCTTCAAACTCTGATCACGATATTGAACTTCTGAACCTAATATTGTTGAAAGAGAAAGTATTTACTCACATATTTTCGAAAAGGAATATTCTATAAGATTGCTATTCTCATCACATGTCTTATAAAGAAGCATAAGTGTCACTATATTCATTTAGAATGCACAAATTTAATTGAAGCATGTTTGACCCCTCTAGGGTTGCGGGTGGAAGTTCCTTTGCTTTTCTTTACAAATTTGAAAGTAGTCTTGTATTAATCTATATTTTCCTAGATAAACTAAAGGTGGAATGGGCCTCTGTGCTTACTGTTTTGTAGGGCTTGGTACTGTTGATGAGTCTAGAATTGCCCCTTTCCCTCTAGTTGGGAGCTAAACCCTGGGAGTGAGAAAGATTGAATGACCTAATACGATAGAAGATGAAACCTTTATCTATCTAAAAATAATGCTAGGATTCCATATTTTTGGATAGGGAGGGACCCATGGTTCATTCCCCAACATGGATTTCTATTCCACCGACTTCATGACTCATTTACTATAGAATAGAATCTATTTCAATTCCCAACTTCAAGAAAAGACAATGAGTTGATATAGGCTGGAATACAAGAACAAGGGTTTTGGTTCTGATCAGTGAGCCAATTCGCTGCCCCTAATGAACTACTATTCTTTCTATTTACCTATTTCTTCATTCCTTTGATGAACTCTTTCTTTTGAAATCCTATATCACTTACATGATTTGAAACTGTCTTTGATGAATGAAGAACCATTGGACGACGTTCATACTCCTCCATGGAAGGTGAAAACAAGTGAGCTAGGTTTGTTTTTTTCTTCCTTCTCGAGCTTCTATTTCTTCAGTGAAAGGAGATTCGAGAAAAGATGGAATAGGAAGACGTGTTTCCAGAACGAATAAGATAGGGGTTGAGAAGGGGAAGTTAGCAAAGTTGGACAAGATAGGAATGGGCACAGGAACATGTATGGATGTACCAGATTGACTAATGCTCTCAAGTTAATGCGATGTACTCCACCAATTAACTAAAGACTTTAATATTGGTTTATCTATCAGTCCATTATGGATGAAAATAGTATCTGGTTCAACATGAAGCTTTTAAAAACGAAGTGCACCATGTAATTAAGGAATAAGATGAATACAAAACTGAAACGAGGATCCAACACATGAATGGTATCCAATATAGGCCTTCCCCAAAACTCCCCAGTCACTAAGGTCAACAAAGTAGAAAAAACACCCATTTCTATACTAGTTTCGGAAGAGTAAAGAAAAATGGGACGTTTTGTTAATGTAAATAAGAAACTATTTATAGCCATTGCAACATAAACTAATATACTCATCTGAGCTGAAGGAACATGTACATACGGAATACAAGAATTTCCACTTTGTTGAAGATCTGGTGGTACTACCCGAAGACTTGAATGAATAGCCATCGCTATTTTTTTTTTTTTTTGAAGAAGAAATGCAAAAAAAATTGCATTAAAATGAAAGAAATAACAACCTAATACAAGCTAGAAAGAAGAAATCCAATTAGAATTTACGTGTAGCTTCTTGTCTTTAACATAAAGAAAGAAGGTTGTAATAATGAAATGGATATGTGAGAATTTTATCCTTGCATTGCTAGTCGAATAAGAAAGACATGGCATTAGATCCATGGACTTTAATGTCTTGGATGGAGAGTTCATCACATTCTAGCATATCTGAGCTTGAAGTGTGAATGAAACTAGACAAGTCATATTTTCACTTTGCATTACTTTCATTGACTAATAGTGACGATATGTACCTTTAGGGCAACTAGGCAGGCAGGTAAATGTATTGTCGAGTCAACCTAAACTTAGCGACTTGCATGCAAATTACTAAAGTGCAAATGTACCAAGGGGATGGAGTACAAAAATAAAGACTATAAACATTACTTCGACTAAATATCAGGTAAATTATTGAATGGATTAAGGTAAATTGATCCATTTGAAAGTATGGATTGTTGTGATATACAAACACTCATTGCAAACTAGAAAGAATCATCGAGTGATTACTGCTTGTCCTACCACTAACCTACGATTTACCATCTATGGACAGGATTTTTTGCATTAACATGAAAAGACCAATGCTTAGTTCATGACTAAGGGTCAATCCACTGAAGTTGTTAAATATTTCTTTAGAGCTCCCTGGAACGTGGTCTAGATAAAGATGTGAGTGAAATAGCTTTACATCCCGACTTAAAAAATGTGGTTACTCTCGAAAGGATAAAGCATACTTATCATTTTAGTGATGAATTCCTCTTTCATCTTATTCACTCTGATCGTGTGTGGCACTCCTTTCTTGTGGAGAGGCATACCAACAAAAGTAATAAGAAAAGCATCACAAAGAACGAAGGAAATAAGCCCTACTTTAAGAAAATCTTCCTACGAAATGCCCTTAAGTAATATTTGGAAATTGAGATTTTTGATATTTGGGGATTAGGTTTTGTGAGACCATTTTTGTAATCTCATGGATGTCAATATATTTTTATTGTTGTTTCCTATGTTGTTGCAATTTAGTCTTCATAACTATGTTTTTCTATCATTTGTATTTTCTATGATTCCAAATATCATTATTTTGATTATTATTTCTCCTTACATATATTGGATATATTGCTTTTGTTGTTTGTGTGTACTAACATTTCAAGGAAATTCTACTCTAGACTATTAAAGAATTCAAGCCAGCTTTATTTAGATTTTATTGTAATTGGAGTATGTAATTTTATAATTTTATTGAGTCTGAGTGAGTATGATTATAATTGAGTAATCATGCACACACATACTGGGGGAGTGTTAAAAATTTGTAAATTTTAAAAATAATAATATTATACAATTTCAATTCATATGGGATGATTTGTTCAGTTATTTCCTCTACCAAACAATAAATCAAAGTATGGACGGGAAAACTTTTCTAAGTACCGTTCGTATTGTTTGAAGTTGGATTCATACAGATGGAATCCATAGTATGAAAATGTTAGGAACATTTTTGTTCATACGAACAGGAAAATTTTTTGAACTGTTCGTACGGGATGATCTAGAGTTCGTGCAGATGCTGTCAACAGAAAGAAAATGTTGGGAAATTTTTTTCTAGATGAATAGGAAAATTATTTGAACTGTTCGTCCTTGATGATCTGGAGTTCGTATAGATGACGTCCAGAGTATGAAATTATGGGGAATATTTTCATCTAGATGAACATAATTTTTTTTTTATAACTATTTGTATTGTATGATATAGATATCATACTGTATGATATGCTTGTGTTTATGTTAATTATGTTTCTCTTTTCTTTCTAGTTACTTGAGAGAAGATCTTTAGAGAAGATTCGATACTCTACTAATACTTAGAGAGTACGAAAGGATGATGGTACTCTACCGAAACTTAAAGAGTGTGAAAGCATGATGGAACTCTACCAATACTTAGAGAGTGTAAAAGGATGATGGTACTTTGCCAACACATGGAGGGTGTGAAAGGATGATGATACTCTATCGCACTAGGGATTGGTGGAAGTGAGGAAAATTATAAAGGCTTCTCTGCCTTGTTATAGGGCAAAAGGGGAGTCACTTTGGTAATAGTGTAATACATAAAGAGAGAGTCTTCAGGGAGTGGATGTAGGTCTTATTGGACCAAACCACTATAATTTACTATGTTCTTTTTATATTTCCACATTTTATTTTTTATGGTTTAAAAGCTTATTTTAAAAAGAAAACCAAATTATAAAAATTATTAAATGGATTTTTATTCATGAGGATTTATTAAAATAACTAATTCCCCCCCTCCTTTAGTTAGCCTTGGGATAATTGCCTAGGTCTAAAAACTTATACAGACTTTTCAAGTGGTATCAGAGCTTACTTCAAAATTTAAAGTTTAAATTGCTTTCTAAAAAATTATTATGGATAATTTTGTAAATTGTAACACACCTGAAGGGTATTTGATCACTAGACCCCCATTGTTTGATAACATCCCTTTCGATTTTTGGAAAACATGAATGTCTAATTTTCTTCAATCGCTTGATTATCACATATAGATTTTAGTTTAGGATGTGTACATTAGGTGAGGATGCTCAGGTGGATGAGTGGTTTTACCCTTAGAGATAGGATACGAAATGAGCATATACGTGAAAAGGTTGGAGTAGCTCCAGTAGAAGATAAGATTAGAGAGAGTCGCCTTAGATGGTTTGGTTACATAAAATGGCGGCCTTCCGATGAACTAATTAGGAGAGTAGAGGTATTAGATTTGAATTATGTTAAGAAAGGTAGGGGTAGACCTAAAAAGACTTGGTTAGAAAATATTAAGGATCTTACAACTAGCAAACTATTAGAGATTATTCATATGGATATTTTTTGACCTATTAGCACTGTAAGTCTAGGAGATAAGGTATATGGATTTGTGATAATTTTTCTAAATTCACTTGGATTAAATTTTTATTTCATAAGAGAGAATCATTTGAGTAATTTTGAAACTTTTTGACATAGATTTAAAGAAAATTAGGACGTGAAATTTTAACAATTCAAAGTGATCATGGAGGGAAATTTGAAAATAAAAAATTTAAGGAATTTTATAAAGAAAAAGGAATTGATCATAATTTTTTAGTAGCTATGACCCCTCAACAGAATGGGGTAGTTGAAAGAAATAACATAACATTAATTGAAGCCGCTAATGCCATGTTGGCAGAATATTTACTTCCTAAATATTTTTAGGCTGAAATGGTGAGTACAGTTTGTTATTTTCTGAATAGGATGAATATTTGATCAAAATTAAATAAAACACCCTATGAGCTTCTTAAGAGTATAATAACAAATTTGTCTCATTTATATGTTTTTGGATGTAAGGTGTTCATTCATAATAATAAAAAATCTCCTTTAGTAAAATTTGATCCAAAATCTGATGAAGGAATTTTTCTTGAATATTCTATTATTGAAAAATCATATAGAGTATTTAACAAAAGAACTTTGATAGTTGTTGAGACCACACATGTAATGCTTGATGAATCTAGAATTTTTGAAGAGGAAAATTTGGAAAAGGATCATATTGAAAAAAAACTCCCAAAGAATAGAAAAGATTGAGTTAGAAGAGAATGTGAAAATAAAAAACCCTTTACCTAAAGAATTACAATTTTCTAAAAATCACCTTAAGTAATTAATTTTAGGTGAACTTAATGAGGGTGTTAGGGCTAGGCATGATCTTAGAAAAGAAGTAAATGCCTTTATATCAATGAATAAACCCACAAATGTTAATTAAGCACTTTTAGATAAATTTTGGATTTTGACCAGGCAAGAAGAGTTGAATTAATTTGTAAGGAATGGTATTTAAGATTTGATTGAAAGGTCAAAGAGTCAAAGTGTAGTTGGAACTAAGTGGGTGTTCAAAAATAAAATGAATGATTTAGAAGTTGTGATTAGAAATAAGGCTAGATTGGTGGCTAAGGAGTATAATCAAATTGAAGGCATTGACTTTGAAGAGACTTTTACCCCTCTAACAAGACTTGAAGCAATTATAGATTTATTAGCATTTGCTAATTTTAAAGGATTTAAATTGTATCAGATGGATTTTAAGAGATTATTTTTGAATGGGATGATATAATAGGATGTTTATATTGAGCAACCTCAAGGTTTTAAAAATTCTAAATTCATTAATCATGTGAATAAATTGAAAAAGGCATTGTATGGATTGAAGCAGGCACCTAGGGCTTAGTATGAGAGGTTAAGCACTTTCTTATTAGATAGATCATTTTTAAAAGGAAGTGTGGACACCACTCTCTTTTTGAGCAAATTAGAAGATGACATACTCATTATTCAGATATATATTGATGATATCATTTTTGGATCTATAAATAAAAATCTTTGTGATAATTTTTATAAATAATGAGTAATAAATTTGAAATGAGTTTAATGAAAGATCAGAGCTATTTTCTTGGTTTTAGCATCAAGAAAAAATAAGTAGGAAACTTTTCCTAGTCAATCGAACTATATTAAGGATATCCTCAAGAAATATAAAATAGACAACGCTAAACTAGTAACCACACCAATGAGTTCCTCAATTCAATTGGATAAGGACCCAAAGGGAAAAATTGTTGATTAAAAGAAATTTTGAGGTATAATTGGATCATTACTTTATTTTACTGCTAGCAGACCGATATAATCTCTAGTGTTTGTTCATGCGCTAGATTTCAATTTGATCCAAAAGAATTACATTTGACAGCAATAAAAAGAATTTTAAGATATCTTTTTGGAACTCAAAACTTAGGTATTTGGTATCCTAAGTATATCTTTTTATTTGAAATTATTGGATATTCTGATTCAGACTTTAGAAGTTGTATGGTTGATCAAAAGAGTACATCTAAAACTTGCCAATTCATAGGAAATTCCTTAGTTTCTTGGTCTAATAGGAAATAGAATTTTATAGCCCTATCTATTACTAAAGTTGAATATATTGCCTTAGAAAGTTATGTGACATAAGTACTTTGGTTTAAACAACAGTTGATTGATTTAGGATTTTCAGTTGGCATAATGCCTATTTTCTGTGATAATACTAGTGTCATTTGCATTTTAAAGAATCTTATCCAACATTCTAGAAGAAACATATAGACATAAAACATCACTTCATTAGAGATCATATAGCGAAAGGAGAAATTGAAATGAATCACATTTCTATGGAAAATAAACTAGCATATATTTTTACAAAACCACAGCCTTTGACACATTTAGCACCTTAAGAAAAAGGTTGGGTGTGATTGATCTTAATGCTTAAAATTAAAATGTTACCCAACTTGATATGTTTTATGTTTGTGTCTGTTTTAATTTGGATTTGATTGTTTGTTTTGTTGTTTATGTATTTTTGTTCTTCTTGGTTTTGGGTTATTACTTTATTTTTATCTATTTTGTGTGTTAAACTAGAAGCATGCCACTTAATTTTGAGAAGTTTATATGATTTTTATCTATTATTTTTTGTGCTATATTCGTACTATATGAATATGAATTCATCATGTGTGTGAAGTTACTGAACGACAAGAGGGGGGGTGAATTGTAAAAGTCTTTTTCTTAATAAAATTAACCCTAAACAAGAGTTCTAATTTTTTTGTTGTTTTTGAAATTTTAGAACAAAAATTTATGCAATTTTACTTTCATAAAATTTCACATGCAATAGATATGACAAATTTAAAATGCAAGCAAAAAGTAAACAACGATAAGGAAAGAACACACCAAGAATTTTATAGTGGTTCGGTCAAAATATGACCTACGTCCACTCCCCGGAGTCCTCCACTCCGGGATTTTCACTATCAAAATAGTTCTCCTTTTGCCCCCCTTGGCAAGGCGGAGAAGCCTGTACAAACCTCCCTTTCACCAACCCGGCGTGGCGGAATACCAAACTCTATTTTCGCCCTCCTGGCTATGTAAACAATGTAATAGATAAATTTTATGAAAGCATGCAACATGACAAAATAAGTATGAATTACTAATTTTTAAAACATAATGAATATCAAATTAGAAAATATTGGCAATGAAATGATATGATACATGCGTTATAGGTGAGGCAAAAGGGGCCCAGATAAGAAACATTTATTGCAGGTGGGGTAAAAGGGACCCTGAAAGAGGTAAAAGGGACTTCTATGTAATTCAATAATAATAATGTCATGTTTACTTAGGCTCTATTGAATATTTTTATAAAACATTAACTATATAAAAAATGATAGCCAAAATCTTAAAAAACTAATTATGATATTTTGTACATTCTTCAATTGAAATAAAAGATGATCTGCCAGAGGTTGCTACAGTATCTGATGCCACAACACGTCCAATTCTACACTATTAGTGCTACAATACCAATGCTATAGTGCCCAAACTCTACACCCAAGCTGCTGCTTCTGCCCTACATGTGATGAAGTATTAGGGGTACGGACCAGGAGCTTTAACATGTATTTATACACATTTTCATAGGCTCTTAACTAATCCTTATTTAAAATCCACAGCCAGAGTTTTACCGCCTTAGCCAACCACCTTAACTTGTTGGAAAACTCTAGAAACCAATATTGCTACAGCGGTGCCGCTACAGTTGATTTGGTAAAAATATTTAGGGCAATTTTATTTCATGCATATTTTGATATATGTAGATTATTTATATATGCTTCTATATATCGAAAACGAGTCTCATAAAATGGTTTGGTCACATAAACGTCAACCTTCCGAACTGTTAGCAGAATAGATATATTAAATCAATGTTTAAAATTGCGTATTCGGGTATTGAGGCGTTTTTCATTCGTGAGGCGAGGCGTAAGCCTCAAGGCGTTTTGAGGCGTAAGCCTCAAAATTAAAAGATTGCGTAAACATAAAATGATTAATTTTTATATACTAATGAATGAATAATATAAAATATTAAAAGAATATAAGATATGAAGTGAAATCAAAATATCCCAATAATAAGACAACATGAAATATAGTTCAACTCAAAATTCTATCTTTCCCAAATCCCAATATTCTTTTCATTAACATATAATACAAACTTTCAAAAATAAAATAGCAATTACATATCAAATAAAGAACTCATAAGTCATCAGCACTGTCATCACTAAGGGGTTCTTCATTTTAATCATCATTATGATGAACTGCTCTCTCCCTTCCTCAATCTCCTTTAGAGTCCAATGTCGGGCATTTTATTCAAGATTTATGCAAGTTTTAATATATATAGCGTGAGGCGTAAGCCTCATGCCAGTGTGCGGAGGCGGCCTCAACCAAGTTCAGGCGCAGCTCATAAAAAAAAACTCAAGGCGTAAGCATCGAGCGGTTTTTTTACTGGAATCTCGCAAAGGCGGCCTCAAGGCGAGCCTCATATTGCGCAATTTAAACCACGTATTAAATCTGACATATGTAAAAAAAAAAATAAAGATAGAATATATTCTAAAATGACTTGGTTATAAAAATATTATAAAATGATAGTTTTTATATGAGAATTTGAAAAAAGAATTCATATAGCCAACCCACGTAGTGGGATAAAGTCTTGCTGTAGTTATTGACTTTTGCTGTTTCTCCTACAAATCAAAATAATCTAAATGAAATATATAATATAATAAAAATAATTTAGACAAATTTTGGGATATGACAAAAATGGGATATATTTTTGCAGGAAAAATTTAGCATACATATTCATTATTTGGTGTTACATATGCAATGATCTTGGTCTTAAAGCATCAACCTGACCATTCACTCGAAATAGGTAAAAATAAAAAAAAATTGTATAGGTTAGGCAAATTGGACCTGGGTGGGATGCGAGGCCCAATTTTCCCATTGCAATCTTCCAATACTCAAATCAATCTCAAAACAAGTGAAAAAGGCACTAAAGTTCATATAAATGTCTAGGAGAGGTCTTTGCAACTTTATATGATCATGGCATCCATGAGAGAGACATGGGAAGGGCCATGAAAAAGATAGCAACAAGGTTAAAAAAATCTTGAAAAAAATTCTTTGCCTAACATAAATTTACCAGTATCACCATCATCATTAACCTTTATCCCATTATGAATGTTTCCTCTATCCATTCATTCTTCTTGAGTAATATAATCCATATATCATAAACAATCTCTCATATTTAAAAGTGCTAATTTCCTTAATTCATGCTACTGCATCAGGTTTAACCTATCTTTATTCAACAGCATTTTTAAGTTGCTTAAGGTGCTGCC
>NW_021477709.1:38057-68852 GCF_001605985.2 Dendrobium catenatum | reverse complement strand
AAAAGAATGTATATGCAACATGTAATGTAATGAGTTCCTTTCTAAATTATGTCAACTAGAAAAATCTTTAAACAATCATACCACATCTTATTTTAAATTTAAATTATTCAAATATACATATGGTTGCTTATACATTAATGCTTGGATATATGCTTATATTCAATAATATGAATCATCTTAATGCATTTATTCTTTCAATTGAGTTAAGTAAAATTGTATGTATCTAGAATTAATAATATTTGCTTTTACAATTTATAATTGCATTTCTTATTCCTTGACGATTTGTCTCCTCGCTATGAAATGATATGATACCTATGTTGCAAGTAAGACAAAAGGACCCTAGATATGAAACTTGCGTTGCAGGTGGGGCAAAATGGATTCCAAAAGAGGTAAAAAAGATCTTTATATAGTTCAATGACAATAATGTCAGGTTTACCTGGGTTCCATTATACATTTTTATGAAAGCTAACTATATGAAAAATGATAGTCAGAATCTTAGAAGATTAATTATGATATTATGTACAAGTTTCAAATGAAATAAAAGATGATTCTAAATGTGATTTTATATTGTTTTGCAAATATTTGTGAGTTGATTAAGTTATGATTTCAATCATATTATTCCATGTAATCTAGCATTTATTTCTTATTTAAATTGCATAACTTTATGAATTTTATAGCTTATTAGTTTTTATACTGACTTTTATTACAAGGAAAGGCAAGAAAAAAATTGTCGCAGATTAGGCTCAGATTATTGAATATTTAGGTTTTCTTTTTAGCCGTGTTTGCGATTATTCATGTGAGGTATGCAACTTGCTAAAATTGTGATAATGTATGTTGATTTTTATTAGTGTCTTTGTAATAGTTTATGTGATGAAATTGGAACAATTATAATTTAGATGCTTCCGTTTATTCAAAAAATGTATTATTTAGTGGATGGAAAAGTTGATTTTTATTAGTGACTTTGTAATAGTTTATGTGATGAAATTGGAACAATTATAATTTAGATGCTTCCGTTTATTCAAAAAATGTATTATTTAGTGGATGGAAAAGACATAAGTTTTCAAATGATCAAAAGTATTAGATGTTAAGAATTATAAATGTTATGTTTTCTCTGTTACACTTTGTGTTACTTGTAAGGGGTATTGTGGGGTGTTACAGTTTGAATCATCATTTAAAATTGCGCAATTTGAGTCTCACCTTGAGGCCTTCCTTAGCACAATTCCAGTGAAAAATACCTTGAGCTTCTTTTTATGAGACATGCGCCTTAGCTTGTCTGAGGCCCACCTTGAAGCATGCCTCACATAGCTGGCACGAGGCGTACGCTTCACCCTATATATATATATATATATATATATATATATATTAAAATTTACCTAAATCCTAAACTAAAACCCTAAATAAATCGCGCTTTCATACACCCAGAGCTGCAACAACTTGACCTTTAGCCCGCTAATGTAGGCAAAAAAAATTTCATTTGGGTATTTATTGATGGGCTTTTTTTCATCTATTGGGCTTGACCTAATTGTCCTTGGCTTCATGGTGTTTGGAGTTCACAGCTGATGGTTCCTTGGCTTGCTGTGCCTTTCCTTGGTGGTTGTTGGTTGGCTGGCTGCTCGGTTCCTAGGTTGGCCGTGCCCTTCTTTGGTGTCTATTGAGTTTTCTAACGGTTCGGTTCCTGCGTTGGCTGTTGGGATGCTGGGTTGCTCGATTCCTCGGCTGGCTGTGCCTTGTTCTTTAGGTTTTCTCCCTGTTTTGTTTGGGTGATTGGGTGACACTTGTGGGAGGCTGTTTGGTTTACATTTTCCCTATTTAAGGGCCTGTTTGCTGCTTTTTTAGAGAGATTTTTTGATGATTTTTGGAATGTAAACCTGCGGGTTTCATTAGCTTGCGAGCTATCCTCCTCTACCCTATTTCTGTTTCGTCTTGGACCTTCTACCTATCATTCCATAAGTATCTTTCTTCTCTAAAATGTATAAAAGTTGTAAGGTGCTTTGAGTCGTATTTGTAAGGTGTCATTGCGTCGTGTTTCATTTATATTGTTTGTTGTTGTGTCCTTTTTATTTGAAGTTGCAAGGTGTGTCTTTATTTTATAATAGTATTGTCAAGTTTATGTTTAAGGTAGACGTACATATTTGTGTCTTTGCAATAATTTTTTTTATTGCATCAATTTGATATCAGAGCGCTTCTAGGTTGTTGTGAGTGTTTCACTTTCTTTTATAAAAAAATGGAAAGTTAAAACAAACAAGTTGAAGGCAATTAAGTAAGACATTTAATTATGCATTGGATTCCCGAGGACATGCTTCCAACAATAAAATGGGTTCCACCTCAAGCATATTCTTCTAATCCTCTACAAAATGAGCTTCTCAAGATTCAAGGATAATTGCATTTAAGTGCCGAGAGATTTGAAGTTAAGAAGCTTTAACTCCAGTCCGAATTTGAACAAGAAAAGGAGATCATCAAAAGAAAGTATGACATGTTAATTCGAGAATTGAAAATGACACATTTTCAAAGTTTTGCGACGATCTCATCAGGAGATGAGATTCTTCCGCCAAAGGAGAATTGATGTGGGCAAAGTGCTGTTTGGAATTCCCAAAATGCTGTTTGGTATTCCCTAGGTGCTGTTTTTGATGTTTGGAATTCCCAAAATGCTATTTGGAATTCCCTAGGTGCTTTTTTTGCTGTTCGGAATTCCGAAAATGATGTTTGGTATTCCCTAGGTGCTATTTTTGCTATTTGGACTTCCCTATGTACTGTTTGGTCTTTCTCCATGTAGATTTTTAATCCCAAATGCTGCCCCTTTGGTTGCCGTGTTTAGTTGCTATTAATGCTTCAGTTTTACTCCGTATTGGTTGTTGATTTTGCTTCGGTTCCCCCCTGGTTGCTGCCCTCTCGGTCCCTATTGGTTGTGAGTTTTTAAGGAGTTCTTATTGACTAGTTGTGAGGTGCATTAACTATATGTAATCAATGCTCTTTTCCCTTCTTTTTATTATAAATAGGGGTTGGTTTTGCTGCAGTAAAAGAGAGGAAATATGTGATAATTTTTGGAGCATGAAACCTGCAGGTTTGGAATAGCTTGCGAGCTATTGTCTTCTACCTTTTTCTCTCTTATAATTCATCTTGATTTTCTATCTCTTTCTTCTCTCCCGGTATCCCTTCCAATTGTATCATTCTTCTCTAAATTAATATAAGTTATATGGTTGTAAGTTTGTTATGTTTATGTTTTAAGGAAGACATTTAGCTTTTGCAATCCTAAAGTTTGTTTGTGTTGAAATGAACTCCTACAACTTGTTGAAATGAACTCCTACAACCGGTTGTAAGTTTCTTTCGTTGTTGAGTTTTTGTTGAAATGAACTCCTACAACTTGGTCTCTCCCTTTAAATCCCTAAAATTAAACAATATAATTTTCATAAAACAAATATGCTATTTAACAAAATTCATATGAAAGTCTACTTACAATGAGGGGATTTTTTCTAAATCCCAAAACTTCCTCTTTCTCCCGCACAAATCTCCTCTCCTCGCTTCCAAATGTCTTCCTTATCTTCAAATTAAATGTTTCCACTAATTAGAGAGGATTATGATCAATTTATAAAAGTTTGAGAAAACAAACCTTTTTCCTCTTTCCTTCCAAATTGTTCCTCTCTTTCACCGTCGTTTCTCCCAAATCCCCGCTTCTATAATAATAGGAATGAAAAGGAATTGTTTATTCTTACCCTCCAATATGTTCGTTTGATAAAAATGGCAAAACAAAACTTCCCCAAGCTTTTTCGCGAGTTCGGACGTCCGCCCCCTGCCTGTTCGCGAACGTCTCCCCCCTCCTCTCTGTTTCGTTCACTAATACCGAGCCCTCTTGGGTCGCGACTAATAATAAGAGGATTGGCCGGTTCTGTTCCGAACCGGCCACCCAATCAGTTATTACAAATATGGAGTTTCTACATATGATATTTATTGATTTAGAGAAAACATATGATAAAATTTCAAAAGAAGCGCTCTAGAGAGTTCTAGAAAAGAAAGGAGTTATAATACTTATATTCAAGTCATTAAGGAAATATATGCTTGAGCTGTTACTTGTGTTTGAACATAAGGTGGTTTGATATAGTATTTTCCTATTTCAGTCCGATTACATCAATGATCAACTTTAAGCCCATATCGTTTTGCTTTAGTCATTGATATTCTTACTAGACATTTGCAAGAGGATGTACTATGGTGTATGTTTTTTGCTGATGATATTCTTCTTGCTGATAAGACAACAAAAACAACAACATCAAGCCTTTGTCACACTACGTGGGGTCGGCTACATGAATCCTTTTTGATGGTTTGGCCATATAAAACGTCACCACTCTGATTACCCTGTTAAAAGAGTAGTTGTATTAGATTTGACCCATGTTAAGAATGATAGAGGTGCTGACAATTTTTTGTGTCGACTCGACTTAGATCGAGTCGAATCGGGTCCAATCGGTTTTAATTAAACCCAATCAATTTATTTGAGCCTTGTTGAACCCAATTCAACTCAAATCGGTGTCAATTCGAGTCTACTTTCCTCAAATTAGCTCGACCAAACCAAATCAAACTCAAATCGATTCAATTCAAGTTTGATTCAAGCTCAATTTCAAACCTAATCAGCATAATTTGACTTTCCAAATCAAATTCTGCTTCCAACAACTCTTATTTGCCTTGGAAATTCGCTCGTTTGCACCACTACATTCATGTCAAATCCTGTAGCGGGTACTCGAGAGTGGGAGATCGAGTATCTATGCTTTCCTGTACACGAAATGTAGCAGGGCCTCTTCGATTTTCATTTTTTCCCTGTTTCGTGAGTATCATAGGAGATGAGAGGGAGAGCGGAGGAGGGAGGTGGAATTGAGCGCTTGGGAGCTTTGTGTCTTCTACGTGTGTATATTTGGAGGAGATGTGAGGCCCTTTCATGCGTGCGTGCCCGAGAAAGAATCAGGGAGGGTCGAGCGGCTTTTCAAGTGCGAGCATAGGCCAGACCGAGTGCAGGGACAATTGGAGGAGCTTTTGTGCATGTGACCTGGGTCGATTGAGTGGCTCGACTACTCTTTGTGTATGATCTTGAGAGGAAATCGGGACCGACTGGCCAATTACTCATACTTCCGATGTTTGCGTGCCTCTAGCTGAACCGTGCAACCCTCCTAAGAGGTCCTACCATTTGGAGTTTTCCAAAATCAGAGAAAAGAAGCGCCAAAGTTGTTGATGGTTGAATTGTTCTTCATACATTTCTCTCTGGTGCGCTCACGACACAAAGTCAACATCCAAGAGGTCCAAATATCGGGTTTTTACCATGATTGCTCCGGTGAGGTTAAATCTCTTAAACTTAGGAAATCCTCTAGGCCTTCAAGCCAATGGGTGTGTTTGACATTTCCCATGCCCTTAGGCCCATAGAAACCTCACATTTAAAATTTTAAACCTAAGAAAAAATCCTATGTTTGCTGTTCTCTCCACAAAACAGTGGAAATATGGCTATTTTCACTTGTTTGCTCTCACGTGAGATCCTGAGAAGGATGACGATACGCATAGGGTCGTTGGATTGGTGTCCAATATGTTCTAAATGCATGCATTAGCATTCATATTAGATCCTAAACCTTTGCATATGGAAAAGCCTAGGCTTTGTAGGTCATTGTTCGAGCTTCACGACGTTACATTTAAACAAATTAAATGCATGTTGTAGGTTGTTCTTCAAGTTTCACGTAATGAGCTTTAAAATTTGCAAAATGTGTAAATATGCCCGTTTAATTTCAAGCTTTGATGAAACTAATTTGGAGTATAATATGGGCCTTCAAAGGTCCGTAGATGTACTCTATTTTACTTTGGAGATTACTCGGGTTTATTTATGTCATTTTCAAATCAAATGGTTAAATGAACTCTTAAATAACCTTAACATGTATGAATGTTCATGAACTTGAATACATCTACAAAGCTAATTTGAGGAGACCTCTTGATTTTTAGCCATAAAGCTACAAGTCTTCCTTCACTTCTCTAGGCTCTAAAAGCTTTAGAAGATCTCCAATCTTAACCGAACAATTATAGGCCTCATCTCATTTTTTCCAACCTCAAAGCTATAGAAGATTTTCCTCTCTTTAGTTTTAAAGCTAAAGAGAATTTCCCTTCCCTTCAACCTTAAAGTTGTAGGAAATTTCTCCCCTACCTTTAGCTTCAGAGCTTTAGGTACTTCATCACCTTCATCCATTTGATCCATAGTTAAGTGGATGCCCCCTCTACCTAGACTCAAAATCTAAGTAACATTTCATTTAACAAAATAAGTGATTTCTTTTATGATATTTAAAATATAATATTTAGATATCCTTTAGGAGCCTCTATCTGTTGAAGTTCACCTTATCCTTTTAGGTGAATTTCTCAAAGTCCTAAGTCAAACCCGTAGGCATGTTTACCTTATGCTATTAGGTAAATATTTCCCTTTTATCCAAACACTAAGAGAAACTCAAAATCCTAAAAAAATACTGAGTTTTTTTGATACAACGATCAATCATTCCACCCTAAAAGGTTAAATGCCTATATTATTGGATCTTAAGATTTCATAAGTAGCAGGTTTGCTTCAAAGCAAGCAGTGGTTATTTTATGAGTTTTTCATAACTCTTCTAAATATGAAACAAATAAAAATCAAATAAAAGTTTTACGTCTCACACAATTAAAAGTGAAATCTCATTTGGATTAAAATTAAACATTTATGTCTCTCAACAAAATAAAACACCACTTGTTGTGCAATATATAACATAGCCGACACAGTTAGGTGCGTAGCCCCTAGGCATGCTAATATTATAATTTTCTTTTTCTGTGCATGTGGTTGATGATGTGGTGTGATGTCTATTGGATTGTCTACGTTGTAGGCACTTGCCCTTAAGTAGATAGGATATAAATATATCTATCCTTTTCTGCAGGTGGCTTTGTCCAAGAGGGGATAAAAATAAATCATGATTATTTAACACTGTTTACTTGTAGGTGTTGCTTAAAACCCCACTAGAAGGTATGATCAATAGGATAGAAACAGGGCTTGACAATTTAAGTGCTAGGCAATTCTGAGATGCCTTTTTTGTTATATAAAATGATTCCTAGTCCATTTTTATTTTGTCTGTTTTGTTTTTAAAATATATTTGATAGACTTAGGAAGTATGTTTAAGCCTATGAGATATAGTTACAGAAGAGATGAACCAGAAGAATGAATTCTCTTGGGTGATGCCTTAGATACATCTAAAAGCTAAAGCTTAAAGACCCCATTGGCTGAGTCTATAAAAATTTGACTGGGTTGTATAATGACAGACAACTCAGCTGTTAACTATTATTGTAATAATTGGACTCTACATTTTATTTTCTTGTTGGTTGATTTTTATAAATCTATACATGTTTTGATGGTTTATTGAGTACGCATTAGAAATACATGCTTTTTCCTAAGTTTATTCACTTGCTTTTGCTTGAGAGTTTTGAACTTTGTTATACAACATACTTTCAGGATAAAACTAATTTTTCTACCAATTTACATGTAAATAATTTAAAATCAATCATAACTAATTTCTAAATAAAAGCAAATTGCATGGCTTACTCTAATGAGCCAAATTTTAAAAAATAAAATGATTATGCATGGCTAGTGTGTCACATGTAGAAAACCCACTTAAGGATCAGCTAAAAAATTATTTAACTGCACTTTATGGTTTTAAAAGCGATTAGGTGGGTTTATCTTATTGCCTTTTCCTGCCAGGATTGTAAATTCTGAGGTCAGTATAACTTATGCTTATTGTGAGGTGTAAGTTGTAAGTTCCTTACACTCCATTAGACTTAGGTTCGAGGTACTATCCCTCAATAGTCTTCACCTTAGTTCTAGGATACAAGGTTGTTGTTTACTCCAGTCACTTCATAGGACCTTACATTTCAGGCATTTCCTTCAACATATGTTGTTGGATTATAAACTCAAACATTCTAAATCAAATTGGTCAACTTGAACAAAAATTCTAATTTTAAAATATAAAGCCCAACATAGAATAGTTTGAGTACCTTTGAGTTTTCTCAGAATCAAGTACTCATATATTCTCATTCATTTGGTTTCCATGCTTAAAATATGATTTAAAGTTGATCATACCTTCCTTGAAATTCCCAAAACCAAATCTTTGAAAGAGAATTTCTCAAATTAAAAAAAAAAGCCAATGCTTTAAAGATTATTAAGAAACCACTAGTTTAATCCAAAGTGTTCTCAAGTAACAAATGCTTGAGATATAATTAACCATAGGGGTTTGCCTCTATGGGGCATCCGTACCCCAAAATACAATAAATCATATTCAACAAAATATTGAATAAGAGAAAATTCCTGTGAAAATTAAAACTGTGAGTTTTGTTATTGAGTCCACAGCGAAATAATATTTTTATCTTTCTGAATATTATATTATTTTTTATGTCGTGCTCAATTATAAAATATTCAATCCATTGAGGATGACAAAATTTCTCCAACAAGAAGTAGACCTTTAAAGACTCAGTTAGAAAGTGTTAGAAATGATCTTTTTTGTTAGATTTAAATGAGAATTTGATTTTTCATATGATGTTGTTTTTGTTGCTGATCCAATTTCCTGTTTTGTCACGTAGCTGATTTGGATGATTTTGCTTTATTTCATTATTCCTGTAGCTTAATGCAGCTGTTCCACGTATTTTGTTCGCAATGCAAGGGGCTGCTTTCAATCTTCCTTTTTAGGGATTGGATTCTTTTTTTCCCTTTCATATGCGATCTATTTACTGTATATAAAAGTTGATTACCTATTTGGTGTGCGTCAGCTTCCCTTCTTCCTTATAATTCCTGAATCTCATGCTATTGTAGGCTTCAACTTCGCTATTGTGGCATGTTAGACATCAACACATTTTATTGGATTATAAAATTGTACAATCAAATTGTGAAGCATAGACTACAAACATGATAGACCAACCTACGAGCATAAAAGTCTAGCAAATAAGAATGAATGAAAAATATTCCATATTGACACTACAACACGCAAAGGACTACAATATATATTTGCTCAACAATATATCAACAATATTCCATATTGACATTAGTAAACCCTAAATATCTTTCATTAACGGGCCTGAGATTTAATACCTTTTAAAAAGCCTTTTATGATACCTCATCATCCTCTTGATTTTTTATTTACTCTATTAGAGCGTCTTCTTGAAGCATACTATGTCACTTATCAATTATGTTAATTCCACTATTAATTAGTGTGTAATAGGAATCAGCTTTCTGTATGAGTACATGCTATTCTTCTTTCCAACGTGTATATAATTCTACATTTGGTTTTCTTTACTCTTATATCCGTTTCATGTTTTTGAATTATTTCCTTTTAGCTCATTTGTGGTCTGCTGTTGATTATGCTATCACATTTATTTTATTGTTTATAGGCAATTCCAGCAGCAGCTGGAGCTGTTGCTGCAGCAGCTGTGGCTGATCAGATGCATGAACCAAAAGAAGATCGACGCCTGGCAATAGTTTTGGTAGTATGAGGCAAACAATCGTTGCATCTTCTCTTACTTGTGATGGCTGTTTTTCCTGCTACAAGAGCTAGCATTCCACACCACAATTACTACGATACTTTATTTTCTTTAATTAACACAAAACAATTTACGTAAAATATTATCTTGTGTATAATACACATCATCATCATCACCACCTTCTCTCATTAATTTTTTTTTGTTGAATGGATAGTAGGCTACTCATTTAATGCATCCATGATTAGTAATAACTTACCCTCTAGTTCTCAATGCCAGACATTTTTTTTCCTTGCATATTCTTATAAGAAAAATTGATTATTTAAATTGCAAAAATTATGAAGTTATTGAGAGTGAAAGTTTATGTATCAAACATTTCTTATTATTTTTGGATTTTAAGATGAAGGGGTGAGAAACGAAAAATAAAATAAAATATTATCATAGCATTAGATGGGGGTATTTAAAGAATGCTTATAAAAATATTTTGAAGCAAGATTCAAAATCTTAAGATTTGGGTTGTTCATATGAAAATTAATGTTATGTAAGAAAAAATAGATAGCGATATAACATATAAGGAATATTGTAAAGTATGTGTTTGGAGAATTAAAAGAAAAAAACTCATAATAGTAAAAAATAGTTGATGTTGGAATCAAAATGTATAAGAAAAAGATAAAATAGAAACTCGAAAAATTAGAAAAGATATAGAGGAGCCTGTAGGGATTCTAAGAAAGTTATTTGTGATCTAGAGAATTTAATCTTTAGTAATTTATATAATAAATTAAATACTAAGGATGGTGAAATATGTATATATAAGTTAGCCTAGTAAAGAGATTGGAAAATTAAGATTTAGTCATGTAAAGTGCATTAAGGATGAAAATAAAAAGTGCTTTATTTAGAAGAGGATATTCAACATATATTGATGAGATATTTCAATAAACTTTTTATGAAGTGTGAGAATATGATTGACTTTAGTGACCTTAGCACCCTAAATCAAATATAAAGATTTTTGTTGTTATCTTCGTATTAGTAAAATCAAAGTTGGAGATACTTTAAAAAAATTAAGTGTGAAAAATAGTAGGACCTGATGACATTCCAATAGAATTATAGAAATGCTTAGGAGATCAATGAATTTCTTGGTTACTAAACTTTTGATATTATTTTGAAGTAAAAAAAATGCTTGATGAGCGGAGAAGTGTGCTGATTCCTATTTTTAAGAAGAAATATGATGCACAATAATATGCGAATTATAGAGGAATTAAATTAATGTGTTATACATTAAAATTATGGGAGAGAGTAATTAAGCATAGGTAATGACGTGATACTAATATTTCTAAAAATCAGCTAGATGCCATATAGGCCTATTATGAAAGTTGTACATTTGTTGAGAGGTTTGTTGGAGAAGTATAGACAGAGTAAGGAGGATCTTTGTGTTAATGAATCGATAGATTGCCAATTTTTTTACTTCAACTTTAATCCTAAATTGAGTTATCAATATTGTAGTATATATATTCACATAAACTAAATCTTTTGAACTGAACAAATATGCTAGATATTTATATATTGATTTCAGTGTATTAAAAGTGCATATTAAAGCATGTTTAGGAGTGAAGCAAAGAGATGCATTGCCATGTGCATTGCTTGACTATGAAGCTCACATGCCATGTTTTACCATGACCCATCATAGCACTGTGTAATTGGTTCTAGCATAAAATGAAATTTTCGTTCACATTTCATGATTGAATTTAACATATGTTGCAATAACTAGGTGAAAAAATTCGCTTATCCTCACCATTACTTGATGCCATTGAGTGTTGCTCATTGGTTATATGTTTTATCCTATTGGAGCTATTCTTGATGGTCTTTTTTTTAAAAGTAGTCTTGTCCACTAGTGTTCTTATGCGGTGTATTGGTTCTTGTTGTTGTTACTAGTAGCTTCTCGTTCACAAGCTTCTTCCCAAGAATACATCTCAATGCCTCATCTTCGCACTCTCTCACTTTATTTGGTTGGCATGCAAAAAGTTTTCCTTTTTATATTTATTCTTGTTTTAATTCCAAAGCTCTTATTAATGTCTGGTTAATAGTTCTTCATCTTCGGGGTAGTGATTACAAGAAACTGCACTTCTACTTACCATAATTTTCCTGTATATTTAGTTCTATAAAGTAGACATAAAGACATGCATGCCTGCAACTATTTTGTGGATCTATTTGAGTCAGCTGTAGCAATTAGGGCTAGGATATCCTTTGCTCTTCCTAACTTCTTCATTATATTTCTTCTCTTTCATTCTTTTAAAAGAAGGGGACTTCTGCTAAGCTGTTTTTGAAATACAATTTGTGATGTCTGTTTTATTTTGAGGTTTTTGTTTAATCATGCAATTCATCTATAGGGTTTCACTTTTTCAAGTAAACTATTTACCTGTCTTTTATTGAAGGTGGGTTTACCAGCTCGAGGCAAGACTTTTACAGCGGCCAAACTTACAAGATACTTGCGGTGGCTCGGCAATGAAACAAAAATTTTTAATGTTGGCAAGGTGAAAATTATGTCTCTATACAAGTTCCTATATTTTACAGCTGGTAATTGGTCCATTTCTTTGTTCTTTCTGATACTCTGATAAATTTTTTGCTGGACAGTATCGCCGTCTTAGGCATGGATCAAATCAGGTATGATAAAGAACATTTTATTTATAAATTCTGCTTTCTCAATCATTTCTAATTCGTCTAAAGGCAGACTAATATAAAACCATTTTCAGCTATGTTCTCTTTGATTTTCTATAAATCCCCTCTTTGCTTATTTCCTTCTGGAAGTTTGCCTTATTTGGTTTCTTTTTGTAGTGTAGTTTGAGTAAATAGATGAAGATGTTACTTGATGTTTACAATTGTTATTCTGGACGCCTCTCTTACGCTCTCTCCACTACCCCTGCTCCCCCCCATCTATTAAGCATGATGCTAGAAAATGAGAGCGTAGAAAATATTGTTGTAATCGCATGGCTATCTTTTATTTTATTTCTGGTAGATTATGATTGAGAAATCATCAGGTTTAGGTTACTACGACTCTTTTTGTCGCATTTTGAATATCCTAAATTTGTACCTATTCAAGTTTTTAATTAAGAGCAAATCATCCCAAGGGAAGAGGGCATTGGCCCCCTTAATGTTTTCTAAGTAGTTTTGTCCTTTGAGCATGATTAGATGTAACATCTATTGCCTGTTTTTTACTTGAACTTGTTCTTTCGGAGATGGATTTAGAGATTAATTAGTTTCGTCTGCTGTGTACTGCCTGCCATCCAATTTATGCTCATCAAGATTGATATGATCATCTTTATATATTTGGATTTACTAGATATTATCTATTTTTATTAAAATAGTTTATTCTTTTCAACACGTTATTATATTATTTGTTCGTAGGTGTTGTTTAGATTTTTAGTTAGCCGGCTATTTCTATAAATAATCTTTTTGCTTTGTAAAACTTGGTTATGATGGCCGGATGAAACTTTCCTTCACAATACATTTGGCTTCATATTTTTCTTCTGTGCTTTGAGGAATCAGTACAGATTGCTATGAGTTTAGAGGCTTTAAGAATTCAACATCAATTACTTGATGATTCATGATATCGGTATTTCTTTTTTTTTCTTTCCTTCCTTTCAATTTCCTATTGAAACAATTATGTGGCAGCCTACTCTGTTCCAAGGGTAAATCAAGATAATCTTTGGATTGTAGATGAAAAGTTCATGATGATGTAGAGGTTTTTTTTCCCCATACATACCGTCTTTTGTGCCCTAAAATGTAGTGTCAAGTGTAATATGTCCAAACTTGCTTTCTATAGAATTAAATCTTCAACAAGTGCAGATAACTTTTTTTCTATTAATTGAGCCACCCTAACCTAATTGTCTAAACTCTCGTTTTAGTATTCATATTCCCCATGCATTCCATCGATGGTGCGGCCCGTAGCCGTAGCTTTTGATGTGCTTGGAGCTTATGTGCCAAGGGTAATTTCTTCCAAATAGATGAGTTTGGTTGGATCCTATGTGAATCATCCCACTGTTGCAATCCGAAAGCTCGAGTTTGTGTTTTGAAATTGAACTTTCAATTGATATCAAAGCAGATTTTCTATATTTATGGTTTAAAACCCTAGAGAAAAGATCTAATGGCATATTTTGGAAATATGAATGCTATTGAGGGTTATTCAATTACCCATCCACCGCTGTTTGATAATATATCCCATTTGATTTTTGAAAAATTCGTATGTTTATATTTTTTGCAATCGATTGATTTTAGAATGTGGCATGTAATTCAAGTTGATTATTCTATTCCTTTTCACATTGTGAATGTTATCAAAGTAGAAATCCTAGTTATTGAAATGAGTATAAAAGATAAGAATTTGGTTTAACTCAATGCAAAATATTTGAATTATTTTTTTTTTGCCTTGAAATCTGATGACTATATGCATGTATCAACATGTTCTCCCTCCTTTTTTCATTTTCTCAATCGCATACAAGAACCAAGGCCTGTACCCGTTTTCCTTGGCATCACGAGCCGAACTCGCCAACCATGTGACGTCGTTCCATCTCCCGCCTGCACGCGCGATTTTCTCCCAAGCCACCCGCATCCGATCCTTGTCAATCCCAAGCAGGTAGCACCCGACTAAGCTGATCCCAAACATCTCGCTTGATCTTCAGTCGGGAATCCGTGGACCAATCCAATCGCCTGACTTGATTCCGCTCCTTTCTCCCTCTCACGCCCGACCCCTCTTATTTCACGCGATAACAAGGGCCGAGCCCCTCCACTTGATTTCTACTCTGTTGGACTCGACCCAATCTCCCAACTCGCCATCTTTGTTTAAGTTATTAAATAAAATTTATGTATATTGAAATAAAATGTATGATAAACAGGTATCGCCAATTTGAAGACCTGCATTATTGTATGTTTGATCTGGGCAGAAATGTTTGATTTGGCTTATGTTAAGAAGGATAGAGGTAGACCTGGGTATAAAATATTAGAAATGACATTTATTTATTAGATTTAAATGAGAATTTGACTCTTAACAAGACAATGGAGAAAAAAGGATTTATGTAGCTAACCCCACGTAGTGGGATAAAGGCTTGATGTTGTTGTTGTTGTTGGACAATCACACATTTTTGCTTTAGTCAGAGGAATCACATTTTATAAATTTCCTTCTCTAAACTTGAATCACTTACACTTCATTTGTCATTAGAAAAAGAAACTTCTAAAACAAAATTTATTCTCTTTCTATCCCAATTTCCTTCCTTTGCCTTCAATTAAAATATCGGTCTCTGCTTAAACTAAAATCACATAAAAATTTGCACAAAAATGAAATTTTGACGAACTTGCTTCCCTTCTCCTCCTTCCTTTCGGTCACGACTTTCTCTTGGTTGTCACATTCATTTGCTTGTTTAATTCCACTGGAGTGAGCAAATCAGAGTTATTTCCCATAAGGAGTCGCTGCTTTTCACTCCCACATGCATTTCCTAACTTATCTACATAATCTGATCCCGCCAGCCACACCCGCGCTTGTGTTCAGCCCCCTGGTGCTCGCCCTCTCGATTCTGCCTTGCCTACATTAATTAGTGGTCGGTTCAATTGAATCATCCATGCTCGATTCTTACATAAAGTAACCGACATGATTGGTGATGTAGAATCCATGAGCATATGGATGGATGAGGTGGCATGCAAGGAGTTGATCACGCCATAATTCACATAGGGTAATTGCTATGAGTGTTGATAATATATTTTGATAACGTGCACAATTTGAAAATTTTATGATTAATTGTTAATCCATTAGATGCATAAAAAGTTTCATAATGGATGTATCCGAATACATGAAAAAAATAATTGCCATGTCAAAATATATGGTTTCAAATGACTTGGAATTAAATACATTAGTTGATGATATCACATGTAGCTGACAATTTTAGTTGGTGAAATACTTGAGTATAACTATATTTTTAATATATAGCTTATGCATGCGGTATATTTATCATTGCATTTTTCATATGCTTGATAAATGATTAAAACATCTTGAAATTAATGAAACTAGACACCTATAAAATTCTTCTGTTATAGATCACAATTACCCTTATGATCATTAGTTTGAAGATTGTATAAAGTAGTGGGTGCCAAAAAAAAAAAAAAATCGAGGAGAAAATTCCAACATATATATACGGACACATTGATATATATTTTGTTACAGATTAAAGGATTGTTAACCTGACATTTAAATAGGCACCTAACGGTATATGCACCTGATGTAATAAAAAAAAAAGCTTAGTATCTTGTCTTGAACTACAAACAAATTCAAGCTTTTATCAACAATGGACCTTCGACTTTCTTTGTTCATTTTGTTGGATCTTTATATCCATAAATAATAGCGAAAATGAAAAACAGGATATTTAAAAAATTAAATTGAGACATTCTCCATATTAATTTTCTTAATAAATAATAATTTTAAAATATGAAATGAAGAAAACTTACCGAAATGTTGATTGAGATTGTAGATCTTTGTCAAAATGTTGATTGAGACTGTAAGTCTTCTTCTTTTAATAACCCCACCAAATATATTTTAGTGAGTAGGCACAATAAATCAATTATTGATGAACACTTTTTCTTTTGAATCTAATTTATGTTCTAAATACAATTTAATCCTTCAAAATAAAAAGACTATGAGATTAACAATTTTCTCATATATATTCTTCCATCTCTCATGAAAGAATCATGTATCATCTCTTATTTCATATAAACTTAATTCTTATTTATAAAAAAAAGCTCACATCTTTTCGATTTTGAATACATCTTTTCATAACCACCTCTTTGTAATTCATTAAGTTTTTTTAATCAATATTAAAATGATACTTATCATGACACATCATGATATATCATCAACCTTATATTTAATGACACATCATCATCTTTATCTTTTAATATTACAAGATATTTATGATGAGTCATTATCATCTCCATAAAATTTGATAAATTAAAAAGGTGATCAGAAAACATAAAGACGTTATTAATGTAATCATAATTTAATATTTATATTATGTTACATCCTTAACGATAGTGTTCAATATATAATATAGCTTAGGTGATGAAGAAGGAATCTATGAACTTATAATTCAAGCTCTAATAAATTTGACTATTAATTTAACTCTTAAATTAATAAATCAAAATTATTAATTTTAATATTATTCTACTATAAATATAAAATTGCACTCTTGAATTTATATTATAATTTACTCAATATAAAAATTGAATTGTCCATTGATTTAATCATTACATATAAAATAATCCTCTATAAAAAATTAATAATTACAGCTAGGTATTTATGTCACCTCACTAATTATATCTTGATCCTTAAATTCTAATTAATTCTCTAATAAACAATAAACTTTGTGACCTTGTCACAAAATTTGAGCGCTCAATTGTTCAGGTTATTAATTAATTATTCAAGAGAACTATTTTTCTAACTTTTAAAATTGAAAGGAATGTATGTCATATCTGTATATTAACATTCTCAGCTATTTGTTTCATTATGTTTATGAAATACAAGGATTGAGTTTATTTTTTCCAAATTATTTCCGAGTAAATAAAAATAAAAAATAAATATCACAAATAGGAGTTTATTAATAACTCAGGATTAAGATTGTTTTATATATGATCATCTTTATGATTAATTTTAAATTCTCTATAGTTAAAACAGAATTTATTAGAGAATTTAAAAATTTATCTGGTCCAATTCTATATAATCATATTACATAAAGTACCTGCATCCTTAATATCTTCATATCGAATAGTCTGGATAAGATTATTTCATTCTTAATGTTGATGGACTGTATTAATAATATTTAATTATAGATTCCAATTATAATTAATAATTAATTGTAAAACCTGAAAGTAACAATCTTCAGCGTCGCATGCATTTCGATGCATCATGACGAGATTATGTAAAATTTTGAAGTCGTCAGAATTCGACGCAATAAATTTTATAAAATAGTATGCAAAATTCTGAACGAATCGATATTAAGAGCCCATATTTGATTATGCATATTTTGGGAGTTAAAATTCGTGGAAGTCTCAATATAACAACTTTGCTCTTAATGCTATTTAAGTAGAAATAATTTTAAGTAAGGGCTTTTAAGACATTAGGCAAATAGAATGAGATTCTCACTCTAAATAGGGGACCAAAATGTTTTGGTCCCCCATTTCCCTCTTAGGGCTCGAACTGAGTAGAAGCCATGGGAAGGAGGCGACGGGAATTATAAGGAAGGTTAAAGTTCGTTGTTTGCAAGAGGTTTCTCTTCTTTTCATGAAGTTTTCTTTAAGGGGGGAAATCTAGGGTTTTGTAGAAATTCAAGTTTTCTTTAAGATAAAATTAGGGAAGGTTAGGGGGATGTTTCTAAATCCAAAAATGAGTTGATTCCAAGAAAAATATGGATTTTAAAATTTAGGGTTTTCTTCGTTTTTCATTTACTTTCAAAATGGCTTTGTAGGAAAGTTTCTAATTGATGTTATGGAACTTATTTATGAAGCTAGTTAATTTTTATGAAGAAAAATTTCATGTTCCAAAGTTCTGGTTTTCCAAAACTATGAAAACTTTAGGAGTGTTGGTTCCTATTGAGCTTAGGGAGGTTTTAATGCAATGATTTTAGATTTAGCACAAAATATTATTTTTCTAAATTTTTAATTAGGTAAATCCGATAAATTTTTGTATGTTAAATTGAGTTTAAGTGAAAGAGAAGGTTGTATGCTTGAGGTGAGCAAAAGATTTGAATGAGACTTTTCAAAAGCTAGAGTTATGATAAAGTCCTAATTTTAGTGAAAATAAAAATGAAATTATCAAGAATTGGGAGAGGGGTTATTTAGAAAGTCAAAGCATGGTGTATGGAATAGTTACATATTTATAATTTATGGCCTTTTAGAAGTTTAAGAGGAAACAAATTAATGTTTACACCTTATGTATATCTCTTGTAGATTTCGATCGCGTAAAGGGAAATGTTCGTAAGGACATTTGATGAATCTCTTTGTGGTGAGGTAGGTGAAATGAAATTTTCTTAAATTTATAAAGCTCTTTACACGCAAACATGTAGAAATGACATTTCTCTTTATGTTCTTTGTAATATCATTATGGCCAGTATGTTTTTATATAGAAGCTCATGATCACTTGATGTAAAATCAAAGTTTTTATGTATTATTAGAACCCAATGGTAAATCTTATGTTTCTTTCTTTACAAGTATTATATACGCATTCTCTTTATATACAATATACATTTGAGCATATCCCTTTTCTCATGTATGTAACAAACATGTATTTTCATATGAGAACATACACATGAATGATTTACATAAGTCTCTTTTATGAATAAGGACATGTTGACGCGGAAATATCAATGTTAAAGGAGCTCTTTTGAGCAATGGTAATGGGGCTCTTTTGAGCTAAATGGTAAAGGGGTTCTTTTGAACCAAATGGTAAAGGAATGACCAATTAATATGTACCTGATCAATACAAATGATACTTTCCGAAATGAGTATTAAATATTATGATATTATGGATATTACATCTTTATGTTATATGCATATGAAGCTTTATTGAGGCATGAATGCTTAAAGAGGAAGAATTAAAAGATTATGCAAAGAAAGAGAACTTAAAGGTTGATGTAAAGACATGATTCATTTTAGGCAAATATTATGACATGTGGATTATTCATTTATTGAGGAGTAGAAGCATGTTGTAGTTCTTTCCTTATCTCTAAATTTATTTGAATGCCATTTTTATCTACTAAGTTGTGACTCACCCTACTTATGGGACACTTTTCAGGAGAACCTAATAAAAAATAATAGCGGATAAACCAACCTTTACATACTGTCGTAGGGAGATGACGGACGACAAGTTCTTTTTTTATATTTTGAGATAAAAGGACTAGAGATGAATTGTAAGGAAAGATTTTTGGACATCTTTTATGTTTTGGAAATTTTATGTTTGAATTACTATGTTGATATGTTGATGGATTAATAAAAAGAAAGAAAAATTTCTCTTGGTTTTTACTTAGTGGCTCTTCTTTATGATTTGGAGATGTTTTATATATTGTAATGTAAAGGTTTTTAATTTCTACTGACCGTCTTTCATTCCCGCCTCGTCTATGCGAGCTTACCGAGCCAGGTCGTGATATTATGAACTTGTTTTGATTATTATTCATAACTAAATCCTCTTGTATATACTTATATACTTATATATTGAATTATGGTTACATAAATAATCATGAAACAAAAATATTATATCAAATGATAATATCGAAACATGCTAAACTTGTCTTTAAATATTTATTTTCATAGAAAATGTATTACAATAATATTTCTTTAGGGCACATTCTCTAACACATTTGATAAAGTTGCTGGGATTTTTTTCCTCATCATTTTGAACTCATCATATCTCATGCATTGACGGCTTTTCACTCTCTAGGAATTCCTCCCTTCTCGTTGTAAATAGCCCCACCTTGTCATCAAGTGCCCGTTTTTACTATAATGTTTCCTATCTAGCTTATCGTATCCGATTTCTTGGCTGGTTAATTTACTCGTTAGAGCTCTGTTTTGGTTGGTGACACTCACTGACTTACTCTGAATGCAAATTAGAAAATAGATTTACCAGTAAGGTAGAATAGGGATGGAATGTGCATAAAAAAAAATGCAGGCAACTATTTGGTCTTTTATGTGTATCATGCGAGATATTTTTGCACCTTTGCGAGTCCTTATCAGCATATAATATGAAAGATTATTGACTCGTGTATCTGTGGGTATATTCAGAGGGATATTGCATACCAAAATTAGTCATAATTGTCACGACCCGACCCGGTTAAATAGCAAGTGCGAGGAGGGAACGGAGATCGGACAATAGGAAATAAAAACTTTCGCATTTCAATATACAAAACATCTTCAATTCATAAGAAAGAGCCATTAAAACTTATTAAGATAATTTTTTTTTTCTTTCTTTGCATTCATTCATCAATACATCAACTGTTTGTCACGATCCGGTCCGGTTAGCTCGTAAGTGCGAGGCGGGAACGGAGATCGGACAGTAGAAAATAAAAACTTTCGCATTTAAATATACAAATCATCTTCAACTCATAAGAAAGAGTCACTAAAACAAACAAAGATAAATTTTTTCTTTCTTTCCATTCATTCATCAACACATCAACATAATAGTTCAAATATAAAGTTTCCAAAATATGAAAGATGTCCAAAAATATTTTCTTACATATCATCTATAATCCTTCTATCTCAAAACATCAAAAACAAAAAGACAAAATCTGTCGCCCGTCATTTCCCTACGACGGTACGTAAGGGGAGGTCTATCTGCCATTATCCTTTACCAAGTTCTCCTGAAATGTGTCCCATAAGCAGGGTGAGTCACAACTCAGTAGATGTAAATGACATTCTAATAAATTTAGGTATAAGGGAAGAAACTATAACATGCTTTTATATATCAATAAATGAATAATCAACTGTTATAACATTTGTCTAAGGTGAAACATATCTTTATTTCAACATTTAAGTTCTCATTCTTTGCATAATCTTTCAATTCTTTCTCTTTAAACATTTATGCTTAAAATAAAAGCCTCATATGCATATAACATAAAGATGCAATATTCATAATATTTTAATATATATAACACCTGTCTCGGAAGTATCATTTGTACTAATCAGGTACATAAAAATTGCTCATTCCTTTACCATTTAGTTCAAAAGAACATCATTTATCATTTGGCTCAAAAGAGCTCAATTACCCTTGCTCAAAAGAGCTCATTTATTATTGATACTTCTGTGTCAACATGCACATGCACATGCACATAATTCTTACATATTCATAAAAGAGGCTTATGTAAACTATTCAAGTGTATGTTTTCATATGGAAATACATACTTGCTATGCTCATATGTATATTTGCATGTAAAGAGAATGCATGTGTAGTACATGTAAAGGATGAAGCATGAGATTCATCATTGACTTTTAATATTGCATAAAAAAGGACATTGCTTTTACATCAAGTGATCATGAGCTTTTATAAAGAAATATGCTAGTCATAATGATATCATAAAGAGCATAAAAATGAATGTCATTTCTATGTATTTGCATGTAAAACGGTTTCTTAATTTAAAAGAATTCAATTTCACCTACCTCACCATGAAGTGATCCGTCAAAAGTCCTTACGACCCTTTCCTCTTACGCAATCAAAATCTACAAGAGACAAACATAGGTGTAATCTATAGATTTTCTGTTGGAGAATTTTTGTTATCCTCAAATGGATTGCATACTTTATGATTGAGCACGGTATAAGAATGATGATATATTACCCCGAAGGGCAAAAATACCATTATCTTATGGACTCAATAATAAAATTTACAATTTAAAACAGAGATTCTCCCATTTAATGTTTGGTTGAATGGAGTTTTTTTATTTTTGGGGTACAGACGTCCCATAAGGGCAAGCCCCTTTGGTTAATTATATTCTAAGCTTTGGCTTGGGAAGACTTTTGATTAAACTGGTGATTTTCTTTCTTTTGGAAGTTATTCAAATCAAGGTTTAAAATTGCGTAACTGCGCCTCAAGGCGGTTTTCATCCGTGAGGCGAGGCGTAAGCCTCGAGGCGGTCTGAGGCGTAAGCCTCACGGACACAGAATCTAACTGTAAGTCTGATAATGACAAATCTGTATTTCCAAGAAGGATCCCTCCGCAATGACGAAGACCCCTTTTCCTTGCCTCTTACCATGATCCCTAATGAAAGAATCGAAAATCACACAAAAAATTTTAAAAAATCTAAAACCCAAAAATTTCTTTCACTTCAAAAATCTAACCAAAAAGTAAAAAAAAAATACCTAAAATCCTTTGTGGACTTCTCCTACAAGGAGGCCGGACACTTCAACTTCGCCGGAGAGAGGCAGCGCCGGCGGGAGAGGCGGCGAGAAGGTTGGCCGACCAGACAGGCTCCTCAGTTTTTCGCGATCTGGAGCTTACGGGCGGAACAATTCGGGAATCAAGTGGGCCGATCGGGTGTGGGGGAAAAGGAGGAGTCATTTTAAGTAGGTGGGGCCTTTTGGCTGAGGCGTACGCCTCCCTCAAAATTGCGTAATTGCGCAACAGAGGCGCGCCTCAGCCAATGTGAGGCGTACGCCTCAACAATGCCAGCAATTGCGCACGCCTCGAGGCATTTTTTGCAAGAATTGCGTAGAGGCGCGCCTCTTATTGCGCAATTTTAAACAGAGATTCAAATATTGGCTAAAGTTTGATTGTTTTAAATCTAAGAAAGTCTTGCTTAAAGGATTTTTGGCCTTTAAGAATTTCAAGAAAGATGTGATCAACTAGGAATTAGATTTTGGAATGAGAGCCAAAAGAGGTGAAGTAGGAGAACTTGATTTTGAGGGAAACTCAGAGGTGCTCAAACTATCATATGTTGGGCTTTATATTTTTGAATCTAGTTTTGATTTAAGTTGATATTTTAATTAGAAACTTGGGACTTACATTCCAACAACACATGTTGGAGGGATTGCCCGAAGGGTGAGGACTTATAGGGTGATTTGGAATCAACCAATGCCTTGGATCCTAAAACTAAGGTGAGGACTACCGATAGATAGTGCGTCGAACCTAAATCTAACCAGTGCAAAGGGGCTTACAAACTACACCTTATAAGAGGCATATCCTGTCCGACCTCTGGATTTACTGTCCCGCCTGGAAGGGACTACAAGCTAGACCCACTTAGTCGATTTTAAAACCATGCCATCCGGTCTTAATGCAGATGTAGAGTGGAGGGTTCTTTTATTTAGAAGGTAGGACTTATAACTTGACTTTGAGGTCAAGATGCCTAATTATGATGGGTATGCATAATGCTGACTCACAAAAGAAAGCTTTTTGTTATCTAGTTCTTAAGTGAAGGCTTTCTATATGCGACACACTTTGGCTATGCATGATTGTTTTAAGTTTTAAAAAACTTGACTATTTGAAAGAGAGTTATGCAAATTTTCTTTTATTAGGAAATCATGGAGCTTAATTTTATTTTTTAGATTGTTTACATGTTAAGAGGTAGAAAATTTATTTTATCCTAAGAGCCTAATGCATCAAAGTCCAGGCCACACCCAATCAAAGCAATAGAAGAAATCTAAAAAAAAAGACATATTTTTCTAATGCGCACCTAGTAAACACATCAACACATGCTTGTATATAAATCAAAATAGAAGCGTAAATAGTGTCTCAATTATTTCAAACATGTTTGACAGCTGAGTTGCCTGTCATTATACAGCCCAATTAAATTTACAGACTATTTGTGGGAGTTTTCAAGCTTTAACTCTTAAGTGGACCTTCAAGCTTCACCTCTGAGGAAGTACACCCTCCTTCAATCCACATTTTCTTCTAGTCCAAACCCCACAAGTTTTACATCATAGATCTAATCAAATAAATAATATAAAATAGAAAAGTCTCAAGTCTGCAAAATAGAGTTAGTTAGCAGTTTATATAATCATCATATCATATTCAAAATTGGCCTAGCACTTAGAGTGCTAAGCATCTGCTTTTACCCTATTGTCCATGCCTTTTGGGGGATTTTAAACAGCGCCTACAAGAAAACAACATTAGCATAATCATAACATTTATCCCCTTCTTGGACATGGCCACCTGCACAGAAAAATATGTATATTTTTCTATACTAATCATTTAAGGGCAAGCGCCCACAACGCAGACAATCCAAAAGACAATCATTCAACAACATCAATCATATGCGCACATAAAGAAAAATCCTAATCCTAGTATGCCTAAGGGGTTGTGCACCAAAGTGTGTGAGGCTTATATGGTATGTCACACTAAGGGTCCTCTTAGAATTTGGATATAAGAAAGAAGTGTCTAATATGTAGCTTTTGAGCTCAATGTTAGAGAAATTTCCCCCAGCTTTTGGAGCTAGAAAGGGAATGCATATTTCTTTTAGCTTTGAGGCTAAAGAAGGAAGAAGAAAAAGAGTCCAACACATAGCTTTTGGGCCAAGTGTTGGAAGGGTTCTCCTTAGCTTTTGGAGCTAAGAAGAGAAAGTAGGGATCTGATATTTAGCTTTTAGGCTAAATGTTATAAAACTCCCTTTAGCTTTTGGAGCTAAAGAGAGGAAATCTTCTTCAACTTTGAAGTTGGAGGAGAAAAGATGAATCACCTATCAATTTTGGCTCAATAGATGAAGGAGATTTGTAACTTCGGGGTTATAAATCAATAAGGGTTATCGTTGAACTTTTATGTTTAATGATGGGTATTTTGTTTGTTACATTTGGATTAAACAAACATAAGAGAATGATGTGTAGTTTTGGCCTACACATCAAGGATTCTTTGGACTTTTTGGTGTCCAAAGAGAGGAACTCATTCACCTAGTTTGTATTAGGAGAATGAAAGAAAATTAGGATTTGATTCATTTGCTTAATATGGGATTATTTGTTGAATTTGATTCAACAAATAAGTGATTTTGGATTGAACTATTGTTGATTTTGATACAATAAATAGGTGATTTTCATGTGTCTAATTCACTCAACATGAGCTAAATGAATGAGATTTTCATACAGCTTTTGAGTTGTAGAAAGGAAGGAACTTCTCTACAAATTTGGTTTGTAGAGAAGAAAGGGAGAAATGCAACTTGAAGGTTGCAAAGTGGAAGTTTTTTTTGAACATTTGGTGTTCAAAGAAGGGGACATTCACCCATCCAATTTGAGTCAATGAGATGAGAGAAATTCCTAAAACTTTTGAGTTGTAGAAACGAGGGAAGGAACATTCAACTTGTGGGTTGCAAATTCATAAATGTTCCTTGAACTTTTGATGTTCAAAGAGGAATGTACATTCTCATAATTTGGAATCTTAGGAGAATGGGAGTTTCCTACAATTTTTCGATTGTAGGAAGGGGAGGATGAGATGATTTCCTACAACTTTAGGGTTGTAAGAAAGGAGAAGTGAAGTGCAACTTGTAGGTTGCAAGTTAGAGGAATCCCTTTGAACATTTGGTGTTCAAAAGGGAATGATACACAATCACTTAATTTAGGCCAAGTGAGTGGGAAGGTTTTCTACACTTTTCGTTTGATATAAGAAGGAAAGTATGTGCAACTTGGAGGTTACACATTCATGAGAGTTCATTAGGCTTTTAGGTGCCCAAAGAAAAGGGTTCACTCACCTAACATGGGTTATGAGAATGAGGAGGACATGAGAATAACATTCCTATATAATATAGGGTATGAGTTATTTTTATTTTTTACCCAACAGAAAGATTTTGTTGGATGCAAACTCTCCCATAACTTTGAGGTTAAGGCATGAAGATGTAACTTGAAAGCTACAAAACTTCTAGAATGTTTCTTTGAATATTTGGTATTCAAAGAAAAGGGTTGCATCCTCTCAATCCGGATTTGGGAGGATGAAAGAAGGTTCACAGGTTCTCTTGTAATCTTGGCTCAGAAGAAGTTATGATTAGAATGTAACTTAAAAGTTGCCAATTGAAGGTGCACTTTGGACATTTGATGTCCAAAGAGAAGTTGTCATCCACTTAATTTAGGCTAAGTGAATGGAGGAAGGGGACTTAGATTTAAATCCCAAACCTAAAGGATTCATTGGTTTTGTATTCCAATGAATGAGTGATTTGATAAACTCCTTACAACTTTAAAGTTAAAGGAGGAAGATGTAATTTTGGAGTTACAAGATTTCATGAATGCTCTTTGAATACTTGGTATTCAAAGAGATGATCACTCACCTAGTTGAAGTCAAGCGAATGGAGATAAATACTCATTTGTTGATTTTGTGTTATCAATAAATGAAGAAACAACTTAGGATTTGGTCCTAAAGTCTTGAAAATTCATGTGGTTAAATGATTTAGAGCTTTGGGGGTGTTACCAAAATATCACATATGAAGGTGCACAAATTTGTTAATTTTGTCTTTTCAACAAATAAAGAAGAGAAGAACTTGGGATTTGTTTCCAAGTTCTATGTCTCTTGGCATATGCCTAGGATTTTAGGTAAATCCAAACCAACATACATAGAGGGATATATGATTGTTCATTGATTTTGCCTCATTAAACAAGAGGTGGATGACTTAGGATTTGTTTCTAAGGTTTGACCACCATGTAATAATATTTGGTTGGAGCCTTTGGAAAAGAATTTTAGGGTTTGTTCCTAAAGTCTTGATGGTTGAAGGCAATGGGACATTTTGGGGCCTTGAGGAAGCTCCAAAATGTCCAAAATGAAGGGCGATTGACAAATTCTTATTGATCTTATATCGATAAACAAAATGCCACAAATCTAGGATTTTGGTCCTAAGTCAAAATGATTCATGCAATGAAGTGTTTGGAGGCTTGAGGTGCTCCAAACCATTATGCATGGGGAAGGGAAGACTTTATTAGAGAATTCCCAATTCATGAAACGATCTCTAAATCAATTTTGACATGATTTGAGAGGTCGGATATGATGGATTTACTCCTACGACCCTTTTTTGAAAAGACAACACATGGTGTCATCTAAGGAACCTAAAGACATAGGATGGAATCGTCATTGGAATCTCTATGGATAAATTTTAGGAATTAGTTTACTAGAGTCTAAGGAAAACCTTGGGGTGAAGGCTTTCGATTTGTCTTTTCGAAAGCTTCATCATGTGCCTAAGTTATGTGTTGATGCCCTTGACTTGTCAACTTACAAATTACACTAAACATGCATAACAAACTCCAACATGTCATGGGGTGTAATCTATAAGCTCCTTGAAGCCATATAATACTCTATCTTTGCTTTGCAAGCACCCATGAGTTTTGTGGACATATTTATGATTTTGCAAATTGTAGGCGTACAAGGACCATAGCCATTAACATAAAGCGAGTATTCATATAGGCAATAACTCATTTAAGCTCAATTTATCATTAAGAAATGAAAGCATATAAAAAAAAGGAATTTTTGCTTTGCCTCCCTAAATTTAGAGAAGTTCAAAGATGTCTTCCAATCAACCTATTAGTTGTAGGATTCATAACATGAATCAAAAGTGCTCATGGACGATCCCACAACTTCATAAGAATGATTGAAACACATATTTGAACATCTAAAGAATTTAGAGAGAATTGTGCATGTCATAGCGGTACAATCCTATTATATGTAAATGCTAGTTTTGTTGTAACATACAAGTTTTAGGGATCTAGTAATGCATGTCACACTTAGATAAGAGATCCTATGCTTCTACACTTCATTCAACATCGAATGAGCCACTAAACTTAGGGTTTGATTGTAGGTAAGAGCACTAGACATAACATGAATGATATTTCATGCACTTCAACACCCCTTCACGCGTTAGCATGCCTCTTTGGCTTTCACAAGAGAGCAAATAAGTGAAAACACTAATTTTTCACTGTTTTACGGGGAGGACATCGAATAAAGGGATTTTGGGAACCAAAAAATCAAAATTTCTAGGGACCTAAGGCTTTGGATCGTCAATCACATGCTATTGGCTAGGGATCCTTAAGGTTTTGCCTAAGTTTAGTGTTATACCTCTCCCAGTTTGTCCTAGCGCTCCTATTAAAGCTTCAAGCACTGTCCAAGCTCTGATTCAAGCTCCAGATCGCTGTCCAAGCTCCAATCCAAGCTCCAAATTTGCTCCAAGACTTTCCCAAGGAGGAAGATTATTGTTCAAGGTGTTCCGGACGTCGCCTTTGCTGTCCAAGGTATTTCAAAGCCCCCAAATTGCTGTTTGGGAAGTTTTGGAGGCTTCCTTTGCTGCTTGGAAGCTTCCAACAGCATCCAAGTTGTCACGAATCCGCCGGAGTTGAAGGAAGAGGGAGTAGAAGTCTCCGCAGCAAGTGAAGCCTTCCTTATGTTGGCCGAGACAGAGCCGAAGTAGTTGGGTCACACAGGTTCGGCGGAAGGAGCCGGAGCTCTTGGCAGGTCTGGCCGAGGCTCTGGATGGGCTCGGTCGGGACTTGCGCACACCAAAAGGGGCCGGACAGGGCTTCAGCGCGCAAGGAGGAAGATCGGACAGGGCTTCCGCACGCGGGAGAAGATCCCGCTCGTGAGGTAGCCGTAGAACATAGGAGGAGTTTCGTTCCCTCTCGCTCTCTGGCTCTCTAAATCGGGACGGACAGCACGGGAAAAGGGCGAAAGAACTGGAGGAATCGTGCTGCTCTCGGTTTCACACTCTCTTTCTCTCTGTTCCGCTCGAGACTGAACAAGGGAGCCAGATGAAGATCCTCTCTCCGTCTCCCGCTCCTTCTACATGCAAAAATCGCACTCGAGTGGATTTCCTGCCCGATTTCCTGCTATAGCCGCAGAAATCAGGCGATTTGACGAAAAACAGAGCGGGATTTTAGAGGAAATCTAAGCTGTTTGATTCAAATCTTGATTTGGGATTTGAATTGAACTAAGACTTAATGAATTGGACTAAAATTGGGTTCGAATTGGACTCGACCCCGAACCGATTTGGATCGGTTTGGGTCCGATCAATTTAATTTTGTGAAATTAAACTCTAATCGGCGCTGAATTGCATCGAATTGGGCTCGACGACGCGTGATGGGGTTTGATTTAATTTGATTTGATTTTAATTAAATTAAATTATATTAAATTAAGGTTTAATTTGGGCCAATTTTGCCTCGACGATGATCGATTGGATCGATCGATCATGATCGAGCCGATACGAAAATGTTTGTCAACAGTTCATAATATCTTAATATATATACAACACCCGTCTCGGAAGTATCATTTGTACTGATCAGGTACACATTAATTGACCATTCCTTTACCATTTGGTTCAAAAGAACATCCTTTACCATTTGGCTCAAAAAAGCCTAATTACCATTGCTCAAAAGAGCTCATTTACCATTGATACTTCCACGTCAACATGCATATGCACCTAATTCTTACATATTCATAAAAGAGGCTCATGTAAACTATTCAAGTGTATGTTTTCATATGAAAATACATATTTGCTATGCTCAAATGTATATTTGCATGTAAAGAGAATGCATGTGTAGTACATGTAAAGGATGAAGCATGAGATTCATCATTGAGTTTTAATATTGCATAAAAAGGGCTTTGCTTTTACATCAAGTGATCATGAGCTTTTATAAAGAAACATGCTAGTCATAATGATATCATAAAAAGCATAAAAATGAATGTCATTTTTATATATTTGCATGTAAAAAACTTTCTAAATTTTAAAGAATTCAATTTCACCTACCTCACTACGAAGTGATCCGTCAAAAGTCCTTATGACCCTTTCCTCTTACGCAATCAAAATCTACAAGAGACAAACATAAGGTGTAAACATAAATTTTCTCCCTCTCAAACCTTTAAAAAGCTCTAGGTTATAAACATGTAACTATTTCATACACCAAGCTTTGATTTTCTATATAACCCCTCACCCAATTTACGATAATTCCGTTGTTATTTCCACTAGGATTAGAATTTCATCATAACTCTAGGTTTTGGAAATCCTCAAATAAATCTTTGCTCACCTCAAACATACAAACCTCATCTATCCCTTAAACTCAAGTTAACATACAACAACTTATTGGATTTATCTAATTTATGATAAAGCTAAATCTAATTTATGCTAAAACTAAAATCCTTGCTTTAAAACATTCCTAAGCTCAAAAGGAAACAACACACTTAAGGGTGCCTTTTTCATGTTTTTGGAAAATCCTAACTATTGGAGCATGAAAAATGTCTCCTAAAAAGAATCTAGCTTCACAAAAAAGCTTCCTAACATCATTTAGAAACTTTCCTATAAAGACATTTTGAAGGAAAATCAAAATCAGATAAAACCCTAAATTTTAAAATCCACATTTTTCATGAGATCAACCATAGCTGTCAATGGCGCAAAATAGCGCGCGCCATGGCGCACGGCGCGGCGCGGCGCACCTATGGCGCAATGTTCATGGCGAGGCGCATGTGTTTAAAATAGCGCGCGTTATTTGCGCCACAAGTGAGCCATGGCGCATTGCGCACAGCACAAAATAGCGCGCCAAATTATTTTTAAATTTTCGTATACTTATGAATATTTTTTATATTTAAAAATATATTTATATTTTAAGATAAACGACTATTCATTGTCCTAATTTCACGAAAGATTTTCTGTTTGCTGCATCCGTGATGTAGTCACACAAGAAGAAACAGACGCAATAGATAGAACTTAAAACAAACTTTGTTAAAATAAAAACAGACAACTAAAACTTGACAAACACAACAAGAAATACTAGGAGATTTTAAAGAAATAAAAAAAAATGCTATCCTCAGACAACCGTCAGAGCGGGTTCCTCACATGCATCGAATA